>NW_027476247.1:0-300000 GCF_051020955.1 Megalopta genalis | reverse complement strand
AATACACGAATTAGCTTCAAATCCACGCGAGACAAACGATTTAACGTCAATATCATGCGAAATACACGATTTCGCTACAAATTCTTGCGAAATAGCGATTTTAAACAAACGATTTAGCTTCAAATTCATGCGAAATGAACAATTTAGCTTCAGATTCATGCGAAATACACGAATTAGTTTTAAATACACGCGAAACATACGATTTAACTTCAATATCATGCGAAACACACGATTTCGCTTCAAATTCGTGCGAAATAACGGTTTCAAACGAACGATTTAGCTTGAAATTCAAGCGGAATGCACAATTTAGCTTCAGATTCATGCGAATTACACGCATTAGTTTTAAATACGGGCGAAACATACGATTTAACTTGAATATCATGCGAAACACACGATTTCACTACAAATTCTTGAGAAATAGCGATTTTAAACGAACGATTTAGCTTCAAATTCATGCGAAATGAAGAATTTAGCTTCAGATTCATGCGAAATACACGAATTAGTTTTAAATACACGCGAAACATACGATTTAACTTCAATACCATGCAAAACACACGATTTCGCTTCAAATTTGTGCGAAATAACGATTTCATACGGACGATTTAGATTCAAATTCATGCGAAATGAACAATTTAGCTTCAGGTACATTCGAAATACACGAATTAGCTTCGAATCCACGCGAGACAAACGATTTAAAGTCAATATCATGCGAAATACACGATTTCGACTCAAATTCGTGCGAAATAGCAATTTTAAACAAACGATTTAGCTTCAAACTCAAGCGAAAAGAACAATTTGGCTTCAGATTAATTCTAAATACACGAATTAGCTTCAAATCCACGCGAGGCAAACGATTTAGCTTCAATATCATGCTAAGCTCACGATTTTGCTACAAATTCTTGCGAAATAGTGATTTTAAACGAATGATTTAGATTCAAATTCATGCGAAATGAACAATTTAGCTTCAGATTCATGCGAAATACACGAATTAGTTTTAAATGCACGCGAAACATACGATTTAACTTCAATATCATGCGAAACACACGATTCCGCTACAAATTCGTGCGAAATAACGATTTCAAACGAACGATTTAGCTTCAAATTCATGCGAAATGAACAATTTAGCTTTAGGTACATTCGAAATACACGAATTAGCTTCGAATCCACGCGAGACAAACGATTTAAAGTCAATATCATGCGAAATACACGATTTCGACTCAAATTCGTGCGAAATAGCAATTTTAAACAAACGATTGAGATTCAAACTCAAGCGAAATGAACAATTTGGCTTCAGATTAATTCGAAATACACGAATTAGCTTCAAATCCACGCGAGGCAAACGATTTAGCTTCAATATCATGCTAAACACAAGATTTCGCTACAAATTCTTGCGAAATAGCGATTTTAAACGAACGATTTAGATTCAAATTCATGCGAAATGAACAATTTAGCTTCAGATTCATGCGAAATACACGAATTAGTTTTAAATGCACGCGAAACATACGATTTAACTTCAATATCATGCGAAACACACGATTCCGCTACAAATTCGTGCGAAATAACAATTTCAAACGAACGATTTAGCTTCAAATTCATGCGAAATGAACAATTTAGCTTCAGGTACATTCGAAATACACGAATTAGTTTTAAATATACGCGAAACATACTGTTCAACTTCAATATCATGCGAAACACACGATATCCCTACAAATTCGTGCGAAATAGCGATTTTTAACAAACGATTTAGCTTCAATTTCATGCGAAATGAACAATTTAGCTTCAGATTCATTCGAAATACACGAATTAGCTTCGAATCCACGCGGGACAAACGATTTAACGTCAATATCATGCGAAATACACGATATCCCTACAAATTCGTGCCAAATAGCGATTTTTAACAAACGATTTAGCTTCAAATTCATGCGAAATGATCAATTTAGCTTCAGATTCATTCGAAATACACGAATTAGCTTCGAATTCACGCGAGACAAACGATTTAACGTCAATATCATGCGAAATACACGATTTCGCTACAAATTCTTGCGAAATAGCGATTTTAAACAAACGATTTAGCTTCAAATTCATGCGAAATGATCAATTTATCTTCAAATTCATTCGAAATACACGAATTAGCTCCAAATCCACACGAGACAAACGATTTAGCGTCAATATCATGCGAAACACACGATTTCGCTACAAATTCTTACGAAATAGCGATTTTAAACGAACGATTTAGCTTCAAATTCATGCGAAATGAACAATTTATCTTCAGATTCATGCGAAATACACGAATTAGTTTTAAATACACGCGAAACATACGATTTAACTTCAATACCATGCGACACACACGATTTTGCTTCAAATTCGTGCGAAATAACGATTTCATACGAACGATTTAGCATCAAATTCATGCGAAATGAACAATTTAGCTTCAGGTACATTCGAAATACACGAATTAGCTTCGAATCCACGCGAGACAAACGATTTAGCTTCAATATCATGCTAAACACACGATTTCGCTACAAATTCTTGCGAAATAGCGATTTTAAACGAACGATTTAGCTTCAAGTTCATGCGAAATGAACAATTTAGCTTCAGATTCATGCGAAATACACGAATTAGTTTTAAATGCACGCGAAACATACGATTTAACTTCAATATTATGCGAAACACACGATTCCGCTACAAATTCGTGCGAAATAACGATTTCAAACGAACGATTTAGCTTCAAATTCATGCGAAATGAACAATTTAGCTTCATGTACATTCGAAATACACGAATTAGTTTTAAATATACGCGAAACATACTATTCAACTTCAATATCATGCGAAACACACGATATCCCTACAAATTCGTGCGAAATAGCGATTTTTAACAAACGATTTAGCTTCAAATCCATGCGGAACACATGAGTTAGCTCCAAATCAATGCGATGTAGAAGGTTTAGCTTCAAATCCAAGCGAAACACATGAGTTAGCTGCAAATCAATGCGATGTAGAAGGTTTAGCTCCAAATCCATGCGAAACAAATGATTTAGCTTCAAATCAATGCGATGTAGAAGGTTTAGCTTCAAATCCATGCGACACAAATAATTTATCCTCAGATACTTGCGAAATAAGTGACATAGATTAGACTGCAGCCGAAACAAACGAGATAGTTCCAAATCCATGCGAAACAAATGTTTTACCTTCAAATCAATGCGATGTAGAAGGTTTAGCATCAAATCCATGAGACACAAATGATTCAGTTTCAGATATTTGCGATTTAAATGATATAGCTTTGAATACAAGCGAAACAAACAAGATAGCTTCTATTCCATGCTATTTCATGATTTAGATTCAATTCAATGCGAACTAGATGTCCTAGCTTCAAATCCATGCAAAACAAATGATTTAGCGCAGGAACTTGCGATATAAGTGATATAGCTTCAAGTGCTGGCGAATCAAACAAGTTAGCTTCAAATCCAAGCGAAACACATGATTTTGCTTCAAATCAATGCGATGTACAAGCCTTAGGTTCAAATGCATGCGGAACAAATGATTTAACTTCAAATACTTGCTATATAAGTGATATAGATTCTACTGCAGGCGAAACGAACGAGATAGCTTCTACTGCAGGCGAAACAAACGAGATAGCTTCAAATCCATGCGAAACACATGATTTAGCTGTTAATCAATGCTATGTAGAATGTTTAGCTTCAAATCCATGCAATACACAAGATTTAGCTTCAAATCAATGCGATGTAAAAGGTTTAGCTTCAAATCCATGCGCAACAAATGATTGAGCTTCAACACTTAGAATATAGGTGATATAGCCTTAAATGCAGGTGAAACAAACGAGTTAGCATCAAATCCATGCGAAACAAATGCTTTAGGTTCAGATACTTGCGATATAAGTGACATAGCTTCAAATGCAGGGGAAACAAACGAGTTAGCTTCAAATCCATGCGAAACAAATGTTGTAGCTTCAAATCAATGCGAAGTAGAAGGCATAGCTTCAAATACATGAGAAAGAAATTATTTAGCTTCAGATAATTGCGATATAAGTGATATAGCACCAAAAGCAGGCGAAACAGACGAGTTAGCTACAAATCCATGCAAAAAACATGACTAACTTCAAATCAATGCGATATAGAAGGTCTAGCTCCAAATCCATGCGAACCACATGATTTGGTTTCAAATCAATGTGAAGTAGAAGGCTTAGCTTCAAATCCATGCGAAACACATGATTTAGTTTCAAATCAATGCGAAGCAGAAGGCTTAGCTTCAAATCCATGCGAAACAAATGATTTAGTTTCACATACTTGCGATATAAATGATATAGCTTCAAATGCTGGCGAAACAAACGAGTTAGCTTCAAATCCAAGCGAAGCACGTGATTTACCTTCAAATTAATGCGAAGTAGAAGGCTTATCCACAAAGCCATGCGACACAAATGATTTAGCTTCAAATACTTGCGATATAATTGATATAGCATCAAATGCAGGCGAAACAAACGAGTTAGCTTCAAATCTGTGCGAAACACATGTTTTAGCTCCGAATCAATGCGAAGTAGGAGGCTTAGCTTCAAAGCCATGCGACACAAATGATTTAGCTTCAAATACTTGCGATATAACTGATATAGCTTCAAATGCAGGCGAAATAAACGAGTTAGCTTCAAATCTGTGCGAAACACATGATTTAGCTTCAAATCCATGCGAACCACATGATTTAGTTTCAAATCAATGTGAAGTAGAAGGCTTAGCTTCAAATCGATGCGAAACACATGATTTAGTTTCAAATCAATGCGAAGCAGAAGGCTTAGCTTCAAATCAATGCGAAACAAATGATTTAGTTTCACATACTTGCGATATAAATGATATAGCTTCAAATGCAGGCGAAACAAACGAGTTAGCTTCAAATCCAAGCGAAGCACGTGATTTACCTTCAAATTAATGCGAAGTAGAAGGCTTATCCTCAAAGCCATGCGACACAAATGATTTAGCTTCAAATACTTGCGATATAATTAATATAGCATCAAATGCAGGCGAAACAAACGAGTTAGCTTCAAATCTGTGCGAAACACATGATTTAGCTTCAAATCAATGCGAAGTAGGAGGCTTACCTTCAAAGCCATGCGACACAAATGATTTAGCTTCACAGACTTGCGATATAAGTGATATTGCTTCAAATAAGGGCGAAACAAACGAGTTAGCTTCAAATCTGTGCGAAACACTTGATTTAGCTTCAAATTCATGCGAAACACATGGTTTAGCTTCATATTCTTGCGAAACAAATGGTTTAGATTCAGATACTTGTGATAAACATAATTTAGCTTCAAATGCAGGCGAAACAAACGAGTTAGTTTCACATCCATGCGAAACACATGATTTAGCTTCAAATCCATGCGAAACACATGATTTAGTTTCAAATCAATGCGAAGTAGTCGATATAGCTTCATATCCATGCGAAACAAATGATTTAGCTTCACATACTAGCGATATAAATGATATAGCCTCAAATGCAGGCGAAACAAACGAGTTAGCTTCAAATCCAAGCGAAACACATGATTTACCTTCAAATTAATGCGAAGTAGAAGGCTTATCCTCAAAGTCATGCGTCACAAATGATTCAGCTTCAAATACTTGCGATATAATTGATTTAGCTTCAAATGCAGGCGAAACAAACGAGTTAGCTTCAAATCCAGGCGAAACACATGGTTTAGTGTCAAATCAATGCGAAGTAGAAGCCTTAGCTTCAACTCCATGCGAAACAAATGATTTAGCTTCACAGACTTGCGATATAAGTGATATTGCTTCAAATAAGGGCGAAACAAACGAGTTAGCTTCAAATCCAAGCGAAACACATGATTTAGTTCCAAATCAATGCGAAGTAGAAGGTTTAGCTTCAAATCCAAGCGAAACAATGATTTTCCTTCTAATTAATGCGAAGTAGAAGGCTTATTCTCAAAGCCATGCGACACAAATGATTTAGCTTCAAATACTTGCGATATAATTGATATAGCATCAAATGCAGGCGAAACAAACGAGTTAGCTTCAAATCTGTGCGAAACACATGATTTAGCTCCGAATCAATGCGAAGTAGGAGGCTTAGCTTCAAAGCCATGCGACACAAATGGTTTAGCTTCAAATACTTGCGATACAATTGATATAGCTTCAAATGCATGCGAAACAAACGAGTTAGCTTCAAATCCAAGCGAAACACATGATTTAGTTCCAAATCAATGCGAAGTAGAAGGCTTAGCTTCAAATCCAAGCGAAACACATGATTTACCTTCAAATTAATGCGAAGTAGAAGGCTTATCCTCAAAGTCATGCGACACAAATAATTCAGCTTCAAATACTTGCGATATAATTGATTTAGCTTCAAATGCAAGCGAAACAAACGAGTTAGCTTCAAATCCAAGCAAAACAGATGATTTAGTTTCAAATCAATGCGAAGTAGAAGGCTTAGCTTCAAATCCATGCGACACAAATGATTTAGCTTCAAATACTTGCGATACAATTGATATAGCTTCAAATGCATGCGAAACAAACGAGTTAGCTTCAAATCCAAGCGAAACACATGATTTAGTTCCAAATCAATTTGAAGTAGAAGGCTTAGCTTCAAATCCAAGCGAAACACATGATTTACCTTCAAATTAATGCAAAGTGGAAGGCTTGTACTCAAAGCCATGCGACACAAACGATTTAGCTTCAAATACATGCGATATAATTGATATAGCTTCAAATGCAGGCGAAACAAACGAGTTAGCTTCAAATCTGTGCGAAATACATGATTTAGTTTCAAATTCATGCGAAGCACGTGGTTTAGCTTCATATTCTTGCGAAACAAATGGTTTAGATTCAGATAATTGTGATAAACATGATTTAGCTTCAAATGCAGGCGAAACAAACGAGTTGCCTTCAAATCCAAGCTAAACACCTGATTTACCTTCTAATTAATGCAAAGTAGAAGGCTTATCTTCAAAGCCATGCGACACAAATGATTTAGCTTCAAATATTTGCGATATAATTGATATAGCTTCAAATGCAGGCGAAACAAACGAGTTAGCTTCAAATCTGTGCGAAACACATGATTTAGCTTCAAATCCAAGCGAAACACATGATTTAGCTTCAAATCCATGCGAACCACATGATTTAGTTTCAAATCAATGTGAAGTAGAAGGCTTAGCTTCAAATCCATGCGAAACACATGATTTAGTTTCAAATGAATGCGAAGCAGAAGGCTTAGCTTCAAATCTATGCGAAACAAATGATTTAGTTTCACATACTTGCGATATAAATGATATAGCTTCAAATGCAGGCGAAACAAACGAGTTAGCTTCAAATCCAAGCGAAGCACGTGATTTACCTTCAAATTAATGCGAAGTAGAAGGCTTATCCACAAAGCCATGCGACACAAATGATTTAGCTTCAAATACTTGCGATACAATTGATATAGCTTCAAATGCATGCGAAACAAACGAGTTAGCTTCAAATCCAAGCGAAACACATGATTTAGTTCCAAATCAATGCGAAGTAGAAGGCTTAGCTTCAAATCCATGCGACACAAATGATTTAGCTTCAAATACTTGCGATAGAAGTGATATAGCTTCAATGCAGGCGAAACAAACGAGTTAGCTTCAAAGCCATGCAACACAAATGATTTAGCTTCATAAACTTGCGATATAAATGATATAGCTTCAAATGCAGGCGAAACAAACGTGTTAGCTTCAAATCCAAGCGAAACACATGGTTTAGTTTCAAATCAATGCGAAGTAGGAGGCTTATCTTCAAAGCCATGCGACACAAATGATTTAGCTTCAAATACTTGCGATATAACTGATATAGCTTCAAATGCAGGCGAAATAAACGAGTTAGCCTCAAATCTGTGCGAAACACATGATTTAGCTTCAAATCAACGCGAAGTAGGAGGCTTACCTTCAAAGCCATGGGACACAAATGGTTTAGCTTCAAATACTTGCGATACAATTGATATAGCTTCAAATGCATGCGAAACAAACGAGTTAGCTTCAAATCCAAGCGAAACACATGATTTAGTTCCAAATCAATACGAAGTAGAAGGCTTAGCTTCAAATCCAAGCGAAACACATGATTTACCTTCAAATTAATGCGAAGTAGAAGGCTTATCCTCAAAGCCATGCGACACAAATGATTCAGCTTCAAATACTTGCGATATAATTGATTTAGCTTCAAATGCAAGCGAAACAAACGAGTTAGATTCAAATCTGTGCGAAACACATGATTTAGCTTCAAATCCATGCGAAACACATGATTTAGCTTCAAATCAATCCGAAGTAGAAGGCTTAGCTTCAAAGCCATGCGACACAAATGATTTAGCTTCAAATACTTGCGATATAACTGATATAGCTTCAAATGCATGCGAAACAAACGAGTTAGCTTCAAATCCAAGCGAAACACATGATTTAGCTTCAAATCCATGCGAACCACATGATTTAGTTTCAAATCAATGTGAAGTAGAAGGCTTAGCTTCAAATCCATGCGAAACACATGATTTAGTTTCAAATGAATGCGAAGCAGAAGGCTTAGCTTCAAATCCATGCGAAACAAATGATTTAGTTTCACATACTTGCGATATAAATGATATAGCTTCAAATGCAGGCGAAACAAACGAGTTAGCTTCAAATCCAAGCGAAGCACGTGATTTACCTTCAAATTAATGCGAAGTAGAAGGCTTATCCACAAAGCCATGCGACACAAATGATTTAGCTTCAAATACTTGCGATACAATTGATATAGCTTCAAATGCATGCGAAACAAACGAGTTAGCTTCAAATCCAAGCGAAACACATGATTTAGTTCCAAATCAATGCGAAGTAGAAGGCTTAGCTTCAAATCCATGCGACACAAATGATTTAGCTTCAAATACTTGCGATAGAAGTGATATAGCTTCAATGCAGGCGAAACAAACGAGTTAGCTTCAAAGCCATGCAACACAAATGATTTAGCTTCATAAACTTGCGATATAAATGATATAGCTTCAAATGCAGGCGAAACAAACGAGTTAGCTTCAAATCCAAGCGAAACACATGGTTTAGTTTCAAATCAATGCGAAGTAGGAGGCTTATCTTCAAAGCCATGCGACACAAATGATTTAGCTTCAAATACTTGCGATATAACTGATATAGCTTCAAATGCAGGCGAAATAAACGAGTTAGCCTCAAATCTGTGCGAAACACATGATTTAGCTTCAAATCCATGCGAACCACATGATTTAGTTTCAAATCAATGTGAAGTAGAAGGCTTAGCTTCAAATCCATACGAAACACATGATTTAGTTTCAAATCAATGCGAAGCAGAAGACTTAGCTTCAAATCCATGCGAAGCAAATGATTTAGTTTCACATACTTGCGATATAAATGATATAGCTTCAAATGCAGGCGAAACAAACGAGTTAGCTTCAAATCCAAGCGAAGCACGTGATTTACCTTCAAATTAATGCGAAGTAGAAGGCTTATCCTCAAAGCCATGCGACACAAATGATTTAGCTTCAAATGCTTGCGATACAATTGATATAGCTTCAAATGCATGCGAAACAAACGAGTTAGCTTCAAATCTAAGCGAAACACATGATTTAGTTCCAAATCAATGCGAAGTAGAAGGTTTAGCTTCAAATCCAAGCGAAACACATGATTTTCCTTCAAATTAATGCGAAGTAGAAGGCTTATTCTCAAAGCCATGCGACACAATTGATTTAGCTTCAAATACTTGCGATATAATTGATATAGCATCAAATGCAGGCGAAACAAACGAGTTAGCTTCAAATCTGTGCGAAACACATGATTCAGCTTCAAATCCATGCGAAACACATGATTTAGATTCAAATCAATCCGAAGTAGAAGGCTTAGCTTCAAAGCCATGCGACACAAATGATTTAGCTTCAAATACTTGCGATATAACTGATATAGCTTCAAACGCAGGCGAAACAAACGCGTTAGCTTCAAATCGAAGGGACACAAATGATTTAGCTTCAAATCAATGCGAAGATGAAGGCTTAGCTTCAAATCAATGCGAAACAAATGGTTTAGCTTCAAATACTTGTGGTATAAATGATTTACCTTCATCTGCATGCGAAACAAACGAGTGAGCTTCAAATCCATGCGAAACACATGATTTAGTTCCAAATCAATGCGAAGTAGAAGGTTTAGCTTCAAATCCAAGCGAAACACATGATTTTCCTTCAAATTAATGCGTAGTAAAAGGCTTATTCTCAAAGCCATGCGACCCAAATGATTTAGATTCAAATACTTGCGATATAATTGATATAGCATCAAATGCAGGCGAAACAAACGAGTTAGCTTCAAATCTGTGCGAAACACATGATTTAGCTTCAAATCAATGCGAAGTAGGAGGCTTAGCTTCAAAGCCATGCGACACAAATGGTTTAGCTTCAAATACTTGCGATACAATTGATATAGCTTCAAATGCATGCGAAACAAACGAGTTAGCTTCAAATCCAAGCGAAACACATGATTTAGTTCCAAATCAATGCGAAGTAGAAGGCTTAGCTTCAAATCCTAGCGAAACACATGATTTACCTTCAAATTAATGCGAAGTAGAAGGCTTATCCTCAAAGCCATGCGACACAAATGATTCAGCTTCAAATACTTGCGATATAATTGATTTAGCTTCAAATGCAAGCGAAACAAACGAGTTAGATTCAAATCCAAGCAAAACAGATGATGTAGTTTCAAATCAATGCGAAGTAGAAGGCTTAGCTTCAAATCCATGCGTCACAAATGATTTAGCTTCAAATACTTGCGATAGAAGTGATATAGCTTCAATGCAGGCGAAACAAACGAGTTAGTTTCAAAGCCATGCAACACAAATGATTTAGCTTCATATACTTGCGATATAAATGATATAGCTTCAAATGCAGGCGAAATAAACGAGTTAGCTTCAAATCCAAGCGAAACACATGGTTTAGTTTCAAATCAATGCGAAGTAGGAGGCTTATCCTCAAAGCCATGCGACGCAAATGATTTAGCTTCAAATACTTGCGATATAACTGATATAGCTTTAAATGCAGGCGAAATAAACGAGTTAGCTTCAAATCTGTGCGAAGCACATGATTTAGTTTCAAATGAATGCGAAGCAGAAGGCTTAGCTTCAAATCCATGCGAAACAAATGATTTAGTTTCACATACTTGCGATATAAATGATATAGCTTCAAATGCAGGCGAAACAAACGAGTTAGCTTCAAATCCAAGCGAAGCACGTGATTTACCTTCAAATTAATGCGAAGTAGAAGGCTTATCCACAAAGCCATGCGACACAAATGATTTAGCTTCAAATACTTGCGATACAATTGATATAGCTTCAAATGCATGCGAAACAAACGAGTTAGCTTCAAATCCAAGCGAAACACATGATTTAGTTCCAAATCAATGCGAAGTAGAAGGCTTAGCTTCAAATCCATGCGACACAAATGATTTAGCTTCAAATACTTGCGATAGAAGTGATATAGCTTCAATGCAGGCGAAACAAACGAGTTAGCTTCAAAGCCATGCAACACAAATGATTTAGCTTCATAAACTTGCGATATAAATGATATAGCTTCAAATGCAGGCGAAACAAACGTGTTAGCTTCAAATCCAAGCGAAACACATGGTTTAGTTTCAAATCAATGCGAAGTAGGAGGCTTATCTTCAAAGCCATGCGACACAAATGATTTAGCTTCAAATACTTGCGATATAACTGATATAGCTTCAAATGCAGGCGAAATAAACGAGTTAGCCTCAAATCTGTGCGAAACACATGATTTAGCTTCAAATCAACGCGAAGTAGGAGGCTTACCTTCAAAGCCATGGGACACAAATGGTTTAGCTTCAAATACTTGCGATACAATTGATATAGCTTCAAATGCATGCGAAACAAACGAGTTAGCTTCAAATCCAAGCGAAACACATGATTTAGTTCCAAATCAATACGAAGTAGAAGGCTTAGCTTCAAATCCAAGCGAAACACATGATTTACCTTCAAATTAATGCGAAGTAGAAGGCTTATCCTCAAAGCCATGCGACACAAATGATTCAGCTTCAAATACTTGCGATATAATTGATTTAGCTTCAAATGCAAGCGAAACAAACGAGTTAGATTCAAATCTGTGCGAAACACATGATTTAGCTTCAAATCCATGCGAAACACATGATTTAGCTTCAAATCAATCCGAAGTAGAAGGCTTAGCTTCAAAGCCATGCGACACAAATGATTTAGCTTCAAATACTTGCGATATAACTGATATAGCTTCAAATGCATGCGAAACAAACGAGTTAGCTTCAAATCCAAGCGAAACACATGATTTAGCTTCAAATCCATGCGAACCACATGATTTAGTTTCAAATCAATGTGAAGTAGAAGGCTTAGCTTCAAATCCATGCGAAACACATGATTTAGTTTCAAATGAATGCGAAGCAGAAGGCTTAGCTTCAAATCCATGCGAAACAAATGATTTAGTTTCACATACTTGCGATATAAATGATATAGCTTCAAATGCAGGCGAAACAAACGAGTTAGCTTCAAATCCAAGCGAAGCACGTGATTTACCTTCAAATTAATGCGAAGTAGAAGGCTTATCCACAAAGCCATGCGACACAAATGATTTAGCTTCAAATACTTGCGATACAATTGATATAGCTTCAAATGCATGCGAAACAAACGAGTTAGCTTCAAATCCAAGCGAAACACATGATTTAGTTCCAAATCAATGCGAAGTAGAAGGCTTAGCTTCAAATCCATGCGACACAAATGATTTAGCTTCAAATACTTGCGATAGAAGTGATATAGCTTCAATGCAGGCGAAACAAACGAGTTAGCTTCAAAGCCATGCAACACAAATGATTTAGCTTCATAAACTTGCGATATAAATGATATAGCTTCAAATGCAGGCGAAACAAACGAGTTAGCTTCAAATCCAAGCGAAACACATGGTTTAGTTTCAAATCAATGCGAAGTAGGAGGCTTATCTTCAAAGCCATGCGACACAAATGATTTAGCTTCAAATACTTGCGATATAACTGATATAGCTTCAAATGCAGGCGAAATAAACGAGTTAGCCTCAAATCTGTGCGAAACACATGATTTAGCTTCAAATCCATGCGAACCACATGATTTAGTTTCAAATCAATGTGAAGTAGAAGGCTTAGCTTCAAATCCATACGAAACACATGATTTAGTTTCAAATCAATGCGAAGCAGAAGACTTAGCTTCAAATCCATGCGAAGCAAATGATTTAGTTTCACATACTTGCGATATAAATGATATAGCTTCAAATGCAGGCGAAACAAACGAGTTAGCTTCAAATCCAAGCGAAGCACGTGATTTACCTTCAAATTAATGCGAAGTAGAAGGCTTATCCTCAAAGCCATGCGACACAAATGATTTAGCTTCAAATGCTTGCGATACAATTGATATAGCTTCAAATGCATGCGAAACAAACGAGTTAGCTTCAAATCTAAGCGAAACACATGATTTAGTTCCAAATCAATGCGAAGTAGAAGGTTTAGCTTCAAATCCAAGCGAAACACATGATTTTCCTTCAAATTAATGCGAAGTAGAAGGCTTATTCTCAAAGCCATGCGACACAATTGATTTAGCTTCAAATACTTGCGATATAATTGATATAGCATCAAATGCAGGCGAAACAAACGAGTTAGCTTCAAATCTGTGCGAAACACATGATTCAGCTTCAAATCCATGCGAAACACATGATTTAGATTCAAATCAATCCGAAGTAGAAGGCTTAGCTTCAAAGCCATGCGACACAAATGATTTAGCTTCAAATACTTGCGATATAACTGATATAGCTTCAAACGCAGGCGAAACAAACGCGTTAGCTTCAAATCGAAGGGACACAAATGATTTAGCTTCAAATCAATGCGAAGATGAAGGCTTAGCTTCAAATCAATGCGAAACAAATGGTTTAGCTTCAAATACTTGTGGTATAAATGATTTACCTTCATCTGCATGCGAAACAAACGAGTGAGCTTCAAATCCATGCGAAACACATGATTTAGTTCCAAATCAATGCGAAGTAGAAGGTTTAGCTTCAAATCCAAGCGAAACACATGATTTTCCTTCAAATTAATGCGTAGTAAAAGGCTTATTCTCAAAGCCATGCGACCCAAATGATTTAGATTCAAATACTTGCGATATAATTGATATAGCATCAAATGCAGGCGAAACAAACGAGTTAGCTTCAAATCTGTGCGAAACACATGATTTAGCTTCAAATCAATGCGAAGTAGGAGGCTTAGCTTCAAAGCCATGCGACACAAATGGTTTAGCTTCAAATACTTGCGATACAATTGATATAGCTTCAAATGCATGCGAAACAAACGAGTTAGCTTCAAATCCAAGCGAAACACATGATTTAGTTCCAAATCAATGCGAAGTAGAAGGCTTAGCTTCAAATCCTAGCGAAACACATGATTTACCTTCAAATTAATGCGAAGTAGAAGGCTTATCCTCAAAGCCATGCGACACAAATGATTCAGCTTCAAATACTTGCGATATAATTGATTTAGCTTCAAATGCAAGCGAAACAAACGAGTTAGATTCAAATCCAAGCAAAACAGATGATGTAGTTTCAAATCAATGCGAAGTAGAAGGCTTAGCTTCAAATCCATGCGTCACAAATGATTTAGCTTCAAATACTTGCGATAGAAGTGATATAGCTTCAATGCAGGCGAAACAAACGAGTTAGTTTCAAAGCCATGCAACACAAATGATTTAGCTTCATATACTTGCGATATAAATGATATAGCTTCAAATGCAGGCGAAATAAACGAGTTAGCTTCAAATCCAAGCGAAACACATGGTTTAGTTTCAAATCAATGCGAAGTAGGAGGCTTATCCTCAAAGCCATGTGACGCAAATGATTTAGCTTCAAATACTTGCGATATAACTGATATAGCTTTAAATGCAGGCGAAATAAACGAGTTAGCTTCAAATCTGTGCGAAGCACATGATTTAGCTTCAAATCCATGCGAACCACATGATTTAGTTTCAAATCAATGTGAAGTAGAAGGCTTAGCTTCAAATCCATGCGAAACACATGATTTAGTTTCAAATCAATGCGAAGCAGAAGGCTTAGCTTCAAATCCATGCGAAACAATTGATTTAGTTTCAAATACTTGCGATATAAATGATATAGCTTCAAATGCAGGCGAAACAAACGAGCTAGCTTCTAGTCCATACCAAACACATGATTTAGTTTCAAATCAACGCGAAATAGAAGGCTTAGCTTCAAATCCAAGCGAAACAAATGGTTTAGCTTCATATTCTTGCGAAACACATGGTTTAGTTTCATATACTTGCGATATAAATGATATAGCTTCAAATGCAGGCGATACAAACGAGTTAGCTTCAAATCCAAGCGAAACACATGGTTTAGTTACAAATCAATGCGAAGTAGGAGGCTTATCCTCAAAGTCATGCGACGCAGATGATTTAGCTTCAAATACTTGCCATATAACTGATATAGCTTCAAATGCAGGCGAAATAAACGTGTTAGCTTCAAATCTGTGCGAAACACATGATTTAGCTTCAAATCCATGCGAAACACATGATTTAGCTTCAAATCAATGTGAAGTAGAAGGCTTAGCTTCAAAGCCATGCGACACAAATGATTTAGCTTCAAATACTTGCGATAGAAGTGATATAGCTTCAATGCAGGCGAAACAAACGAGTTAGCTTCAAAGCCATGCAACACAAATGATTTAGCTTCATATACTTGCGATATAAATGATATAGCTTCAAATGCAGGCGAAACAAAAGAGTTAGCTTCAAATCCAAGCGAAGCACGTGATTTACCTTCAAATTAATGCGAAGTAGAAGGCTTATCCTCAAAGCCATGCGACACAAATGATTTAGCTTCAAATACTTGCGATATAATTGATATAGCTTCAAATGCATGCGAAACAAACGAGTTAGCTTCAAATACAAGCGAAGCACATGATCTAGTTCCAGATCAATGCGAAGTAGAAGGTTTAGCTTCAAATCCAAGCGAAACACATGATTTTCCTTCAAATTAATGCGAAGTAGAAGGCTTATTCTCAAAGCCATGCGACACAAATGATTTAGCTTCAAATACTTGCGATATAATTGACATAGCATCAAATGCAGGCGAAACAAACGAGTTATCTTCAAATCTGTGCGAAACACATGATTTAGCTTCAAATCCATGCGAAACACATGATTTAGCTTCAAATCAATCCGAAGTAGAAGGCTTAGCTTCAAAGCCATGCGACACAAATGATTTAGCTTCAAATACTTGCGATATAACTGATATAGCTTCAAACGCAGGCGAAACAATCGCGTTAGCTTCAAATCCAAGGGACACAAATGATTTAGCTTCAAATCAATGCGAAGTTGAAGGCTTAGCTTCAAATCAATGCGAAACAAATGGTTTAGCTTCAAATACTTGTGGTATAAATGATTTACCTTCAACTGCATGCGAAACAAACGAGTGAGCTTCAAATCCATGCGAAACACATGATTTATCTTCAAATCAATGCGTAGTAGAAGGCTTACCATCATATCCATGCGAATCAAATGGTTTAGCTTCAAATACTTGTGATAGACATGGTTTCGCATCAACTGCATGCGAAACAAACGAGGTATCATCAAATCCAAGCGAAACACATGATTTAGCTACAAATCAATGCGATGTATAAGGTTTAGCTTCAAATGCACGTGGAACAAATGTATTAGCTTCAAATACTTGCGACGTAAATGGTATAGCTTCAAATGCAGGCGAAACAAACCAGGTAGCTTCAATCCCATGCGAAACACATGATTTAGCTTAAAATACATACGAAACAAATGATTTAGCTTCAAATACTTGCGTTATAAATGATATAACATCAAATGCAGGCAAAACAAACGAGTTAGCTTCAAATCCATACGAAACACATGATTTACCTTCAAATTAATGCAAAGTAGGAGGCTTATCTTCAAATCCATGCGAAACACTTGATTTAGCTTCAAATCCAAGCGAAACACATGGTTTAGCTTCATATTCTTGCGAAACAAATGGTTTAGCTTCATATACTTGTGATAAACATGATTTAGCTTCAACCGCATGCGAAACAAACGAGTTAGCTTCAAATCCAAGCGAAACACATGATTTAGTTTCAAATCAATGCGAAGTAGATGGTTTAACTTCAAATCCATGCGAAACAAATGACTTAGCTTCTAATACTTGCGAATATAAGTGATACAGCTTCAAATGCATGCGAAACGAACGAGTTAGTTTAAAATCCAAGAGAAACACACGATTTAGCTTCAAATCAATGCGAAGTAGAAGGCTTAGCTTCAAATCGATGCGATACGAATGAGTTAGCTTAAAATACCTGCGATAGAGGTGATATAGCTTCAAATGCAGTCGAAACAAACGAGGTAGCTTCAAATCCATGCGAAACAAATGATTTTTCTTTTAAATACTTGCGATACAAGTGAACTAGCTTCAAAGGCAGGCGAAACAAACCAGGTAGCTCCAATTCCATGCGAAACACATGATTTAGCTTAAAATTCATGCGAAACAGATTATTTAGCTTCAAATACTTGCGATATAAATGATATAACATCAAATGCAGGCAAAACAAACGAGTTAGCTTCAGATCCATGCGGAACACAAGATTTAGCTTCAAATCATTGCCAAACACATGGCTTAGCTTCATATACTTGCGAAACAAGTGGTTCAGCTTCAGATACTTGTGATAAACATGATTTAGCTTCAACTGCGTGCGAAACAATCGCATTAGCTTCAAATCCAAGGGAAACAAACGATTTAGCTACAAATCCATGCGGAACACATGATTTAGCTTCAAATCAATGCGAAGCACATGGTTTAGCTTCATATGCTTGCGAAACAAGTGGTTTATCTTCAGATACATGTGATAAACATGATTTAGCTTCAACTGCATGCGAAACAAACGAGTTAGTATAAAATCCAAGAGCAACACACGATTTAGCTTCAAATCAATGCGAATTAGAAGGCTTAGCTTCAAATCGATGCCATACGAATGATTTAGCTTCAAATACTTGCGATAGAAATGATATAGCTTCAAATGCAGGCGAAACAAACGAGTTAGCTTCAAGTGTATGCGAAACACATGATTTAGTTTCAAATCAATGCGAAGTAGAAGGCTTAGCTTCAAATACATGCGACACAAATGATTTAGCTTCAAATACTTGCGATATAGTTGACAAAGATTCAACTGCATGCGGAACAAACGAGTTAGTTTAAAATCCAAGAGAAACGCACGATTTAGCTTCAAATCAATGCGAAGTAGAAGGCTTAGCTTCAAATCGATGCGATACGAATGAGCAAGCTTCAAATACCTGCGATAGAAGTGATATAGCTTCAAATGCAGTCGAAACAAACGGGGTAGCTTCAAATCCATGCGAAACAAATGATTTTTCTTCAAATACTTGCGAAACAAGTGGCTCAGCATCAGATACTTGTGATAAACATAATTTCAATTGCATGCGAAACAATCGCGCTAGCTTCAAATCCAAGCGAAATACATGATGTAGTTTCAAATTAATGCGAAGTAGGAGGCTTAGCTTCAAATCAATGCGAAAGAAATGATTTAGCTTAAATTTCTTGCGAAACAAATGATTTAGCTTCAAATACTTGCGATATAAATGATATAACATCACATGCAGGCAAAACAAACGAGTTAGCTTCAGATCCATGCGGAACACAAGATTTAGCTTCAAATCAATGCGAAGCACATGGTTTAGCTTCATATACTTGCGAAACAAATGGTTCAGCTTCAGATACTTGTGATAAACATGACTTAGCTTCAACTGCATGCGAAACAATCGCGTTAGCTATAAAACCAAGCGAGACACATGATTTAGCTTCAAATCAATGCGAAGGAGATGGCTTAGCTTCATATCCATGCGAAACAAATGACTTAGCTTCAAATACTTGCTAATATAAGTGCTACAGCTTTAAATGCATGCGAAACATACGAGTTAGCATCAATTCCATGCGAAACACATGATTTAGCTTAAAATTCATACGAAACAAATGATTTAGCTTCAGCTGCATGCGAAACAAACGAGTTAGCTTCAAATCCATGCGAAAAAAATGACTCAGCTTCAAATCCAAGCGAGACACATGATTTAGCTTCAAATCCAAGCGAAACACATGGTTTAGCTTCATATTGTTGCGAAACAAATGGTTTAGCTTCATATACTTGTGATAAACATGATTTAGATTCAACCGCATGCGAAACAAACGAGTTAGCTTTAAAACCAAGCGAGACACATGATTTAGCTTCAAATCAATGCGAAGTAGGAGGCTTAGGTTCATATCGATGCCATACGAATGATTTAGCTTCAAATACCTGCGATAGAATTGATATAGCTTCAAATGCAGGCGAAATAAACGAGTTAGTTTCAAATCCATGCGAAACACATGATTTAGCTTCAAATCCAAGCGAAACGGATGGTTTAGCTTCATATTCTTCCGAAAAAAATGGTTTAGCTTCATATGCAAGTGATAAACATGATTTAGCTTCAACCGCATGCGAAACAAACGAGTTAGCTTTAAAACCAAGCGAGACACATGATTTAGCTTCAAATCAATGCTAAGTGGATGGCTTAGCTTCATATCCACGCGAAACAAATGACTTAGCTTCAAATACTTGCGATATAAGTGATATAGATTCAACTGCAGGCGAAACAAACGAGGTAGCTTCAAATCCATGCGAAACAAATGATTTTTCTTCAAATACTTGCGATACAAGTGAATTAGCTTCAAATGCAGGCGAAACAAACCAGGTAGCTCCAATTCCATGCGAAACACATGATTTAGCTTAAATTTCTTGCGAAACATGTGATTTAGCTTCAAATACTTGCGATATAAATGATATAATATCAAATGCAGTCAAAACAAACGAGTTAGCTTCAGATCCATGCGGAACACAAGATTTAGCTTCAAATCAATGCGAAACACATGGTTTGGCTTCATATACTTGCAAAAAACAAGAGGTTCAGCTTCAGATACTTGTGAAAAAACACGATTTAGCTTCAACTGCATGCGAAACAAACGAGTTAGTTTAAAATCCAAAAGAAACACACGATTTAGCTTCAAATCAATGCGTAGTAGAATGCTTAGCTTCAAATCCATGCGACACAAATGATTTAGTTTCAAATACTTGCGATAGAAGTGATATAGCTTCAATGCAGGCGAAACAAACGAGTTAGCTTCAAAGCCATGCGACGCAAATGATTTAGCTTCAAATACTTGCGATATAATTGATATAGCTTGAAGTGCAGGCGAAACAAACGAGTTGGCTTCAAATCCAAGCGAAACACATGATTTAGTTACAAATCAATGCGAAGAAGAAGGCTTAGCTTCAAATCCATGCGAAACAAATGATTTAGCTTCAAATACTTGCAATATAAATGATATAGCTTCAAATGCAGGCGAAACAAACGAGTTAGCTTCAAATCCAAGCGAAAAACATGATTTACCTTCAAATTAATGCAAAGTAGGAGGCTTATCTTCAAAGCCATGCGACACAAATGATTTAGCTTCAAATACTTGCGATATAATTGATATAGCTTGGAATGCAGGCGAAACAAACGAGTTTGCTTCAAATCCATGCGAAACAAATGATTTTTCTTCAAATACTTGCGATACAAGTGAACTAGCTTCAAATGCAGGCGAAACAAACCAGGTAGCTTCAATTCCATGCGAAACACATGATTTAGCTTAAAATTCATGCGAAACAGATTATTTAGCTTCACATACTTGCGATTAAGTGATATAGCTTCAAATGCAGGCGAAACAAACGAGTTAGCTTCAAATCCATACTAAACACATGATTTATGTTCAAACTAATGCAAAGTAGAAGGTTTATCTTCAAAGCCATGCGACACAAATGATTTAGCTTCAAATACTTGTTATATAATTGATATAGCTTCAAATGCAGGCGAATCAAACGAGTTAGCTTCAAATACCCGCGATAGAAGTGATACAGCTTCAAATGCAGGCGAAACAAACGAGTTAGCTTCAAGTCTATACGAAACACATGATTTAGCTTCAAATTCATGGGAAACACGTGGTTTAGCTTCATATTCTTGCGAAACAAATCGTTTAGATTCAAATCCAAGCGAAACATATGGTTTAGCTTCATATTCTTGCGGAACAAATGATTTTTCTTCAAATACTTGAGATACAAGTGAACTAGCTTCAAATGCAAGCGAAACAAACCAGGTAGCTCCAATTCCATGCGAAACACATGATTTAGCTTAAAATTCATGCGAAACAGATTATTTAGCTTCAAATACTTGCGATATAAATGATATAACATCAAATGCAGGCAAAACAAACGAGTTAGCTTCAGATCCATGCGGAACACAAGATTTAGCTTCAAATCATTGCCAAACACATGGTTTAGCTTCATATACTTGCGAAACAAGTGGTTCAGCTTCAGATACTTGTGATAAACATGATTTAGCTTCAACTGCGTGCGAAACAATCGCATTAGCTTCAAATCCAAGGGAAACAAACGATTTAGCTACAAATCCATGCGGAACACATGATTTAGCTTCAAATCAATGCGAAGCACATGGTTTAGCTTCATATGCTTGCGAAACAAGTGGTTTATCTTCAGATACATGTGATAAACATGATTTAGCTTCAACTGCATGCGAAACAAACGAGTTAGTATAAAATCCAAGAGAAACACACGATTTAGCTTCAAATCAATGCGAATTAGAAGGCTTAGCTTCAAATCGATGCCATACGAATGATTTAGCTTCAAATACTTGCGATAGAAATGATATAGCTTCAAATGCAGGCGAAACAAACGAGTTAGCTTCAAGTGTATGCGAAACACATGATTTAGTTTCAAATCAATGCGAAGTAGAAGGCTTAGCTTCAAATACATGCGACACAAATGATTTAGCTTCAAATACTTGCGATATAGTTGACAAAGATTCAACTGCATGCGGAACAAACGAGTTAGTTTAAAATCCAAGAGAAACGCACGATTTAGCTTCAAATCAATGCGAAGTAGAAGGCTTAGCTTCAAATCGATGCGATACGAATGAGTAAGCTTCAAATACCTGCGATAGAAGTGATATAGCTTCAAATGCAGTCGAAACAAACGGGGTAGCTTCAAATCCATGCGAAACAAATGATTTTTCTTCAAATACTTGCGATACAAGTGAACTAGCTTCAAATGCAGGCGGAACAAACCAGGTAGCTCCAATTCCATGCGAAACACATGATTTAGCTTAAATTTCTTGCGAAACAAATGATTTAGCTTCAAATACTTGCGATATAAATGATATAACATCAAATGCAGGCAAAACAAACGAGTTAGGTTCAGATCCATGCGGAACACAAGATTTAGCTATAAATCAATTCGAAGCACATGGTTTAGCTTCATATGCTTGCGAAACAAGTGGTTTAGCTTCAGATACTTATGATAAACATGATTTAGCTTCAACTGCATACGAAACAAACGAGTTAGTTTAAAATCCAAGAGAAACACATGATTTAGCTTCAAATAAATGCGAAGTAGTAGGCTTAGCTTCAAATCGATGCCATACGAATGATTTAGCTTCACATACTTGCGATATAAATGATATAGCTTCAAATGCAGGCGAAACAAAGGAGTTAGCTTCAAATCCAAGCGAAAAACATGATTACCTTCAAATTAATGCAAAGTAGGAGGCTTATCTTCAAAGCCATGCGCCACAAATGATTTAGCTTCAAATACTTGTTATATGCGAAGTAGAAGGCGTATATTCAAATCCACGCGACAAAAATGATTTAGCTTCAAATCCAAGCGAGACACATAATTTAGCTTCAAATCCAAGCGAAACACATGGTTTAGCTTCATATACTTGCGAAACAAGTGGCTCAGCATCAGATACTTGTGATAAACATAATTTCAATTGCATGCGAAACAATCGCGCTAGCTTCAAATCCAAGCGAAATACATGATGTAGTTTCAAATTAATGCGAAGTAGGAGGCTTAGCTTCAAATCAATGCGAAAGAAATGATTTAGCTTAAATTTCTTGCGAAACAAATGATTTAGCTTCAAATACTTGCGATATAAATGATATAACATCAAATGCAGGCAAAACAAACGAGTTAGCTTCAGATCCATGCGGAACACAAGATTTAGCTTCAAATCAATGCGAAACACATGGTTTAGCTTCATATACTTGCGAAACAAATGGTTCAGCTTCAGATACTTGTGATAAACATGACTTAGCTTCAACTGCATGCGAAACAATCGCGTTAGCTATAAAACCAAGCGAGACACATGATTTAGCTTCAAATCAATGCGAAGGAGATGGCTTAGCTTCATATCCATGCGAAACAAATGACTTAGCTTCAAATACTTGCTAATATAAGTGCTACAGCTTTAAATGCATGCGAAACATACGAGTTAGCATCAATTCCATGCGAAACACATGATTTAGCTTAAAATTCATACGAAACAAATGATTTAGCTTCAGCTGCATGCGAAACAAACGAGTTAGCTTCAAATCCATGCGAAAAAAATGACTCAGCTTCAAATCCAAGCGAGACACATGATTTAGCTTCAAATCCAAGCGAAACACATGGTTTAGCTTCATATTGTTGCGAAACAAATGGTTTAGCTTCATATACTTGTGATAAACATGATTTAGATTCAACCGCATGCGAAACAAACGAGTTAGCTTTAAAACCAAGCGAGACACATGATTTAGCTTCAAATCAATGCGAAGTAGGAGGCTTAGGTTCATATCGATGCCATACGAATGATTTAGCTTCAAATACCTGCGATAGAATTGATATAGCTTCAAATGCAGGCGAAATAAACGAGTTAGTTTCAAATCCATGCGAAACACATGATTTAGCTTCAAATCCAAGCGAAACGGATGGTTTAGCTTCATATTCTTCCGAAAAAAATGGTTTAGCTTCATATGCAAGTGATAAACATGATTTAGCTTCAACCGCATGCGAAACAAACGAGTTAGCTTTAAAACCAAGCGAGACACATGATTTAGCTTCAAATCAATGCTAAGTGGATGGCTTAGCTTCATATCCACGCGAAACAAATGACTTAGCTTCAAATACTTGCGATATAAGTGATATAGATTCAACTGCAGGCGAAACAAACGAGGTAGCTTCAAATCCATGCGAAACAAATGATTTTTCTTCAAATACTTGCGATACAAGTGAATTAGCTTCAAATGCAGGCGAAACAAACCAGGTAGCTCCAATTCCATGCGAAACACATGATTTAGCTTAAATTTCTTGCGAAACATGTGATTTAGCTTCAAATACTTGCGATATAAATGATATAATATCAAATGCAGGCAAAACAAACGAGTTAGCTTCAGATCCATGCGGAACACAAGATTTAGCTTCAAATCAATGCGAAACACATGGTTTGGCTTCATATACTTGCAAAAAACAAGAGGTTCAGCTTCAGATACTTGTGAAAAAACACGATTTAGCTTCAACTGCATGCGAAACAAACGAGTTAGTTTAAAATCCAAAAGAAACACACGATTTAGCTTCAAATCAATGCGTAGTAGAATGCTTAGCTTCAAATCCATGCGACACAAATGATTTAGTTTCAAATACTTGCGATAGAAGTGATATAGCTTCAATGCAGGCGAAACAAACGAGTTAGCTTCAAAGCCATGCGACGCAAATGATTTAGCTTCAAATACTTGCGATATAATTGATATAGCTTGAAGTGCAGGCGAAACAAACGAGTTGGCTTCAAATCCAAGCGAAACACATGATTTAGTTACAAATCAATGCGAAGAAGAAGGCTTAGCTTCAAATCCATGCGAAACAAATGATTTAGCTTCAAATACTTGCAATATAAATGATATAGCTTCAAATGCAGGCGAAACAAACGAGTTAGCTTCAAATCCAAGCGAAAAACATGATTTACCTTCAAATTAATGCAAAGTAGGAGGCTTATCTTCAAAGCCATGCGACACAAATGATTTAGCTTCAAATACTTGCGATATAATTGATATAGCTTGGAATGCAGGCGAAACAAACGAGTTTGCTTCAAATCCATGCGAAACAAATGATTTTTCTTCAAATACTTGCGATACAAGTGAACTAGCTTCAAATGCAGGCGAAACAAACCAGGTAGCTTCAATTCCATGCGAAACACATGATTTAGCTTAAAATTCATGCGAAACAGATTATTTAGCTTCACATACTTGCGATTAAGTGATATAGCTTCAAATGCAGGCGAAACAAACGAGTTAGCTTCAAATCCATACTAAACACATGATTTATGTTCAAACTAATGCAAAGTAGAAGGTTTATCTTCAAAGCCATGCGACACAAATGATTTAGCTTCAAATACTTGTTATATAATTGATATAGCTTCAAATGCAGGCGAATCAAACGAGTTAGCTTCAAATACCCGCGATAGAAGTGATACAGCTTCAAATGCAGGCGAAACAAACGAGTTAGCTTCAAGTCTATACGAAACACATGATTTAGCTTCAAATTCATGGGAAACACGTGGTTTAGCTTCATATTCTTGCGAAACAAATCGTTTAGATTCAAATCCAAGCGAAACATATGGTTTAGCTTCATATTCTTGCGGAACAAATGATTTTTCTTCAAATACTTGAGATACAAGTGAACTAGCTTCAAATGCAAGCGAAACAAACCAGGTAGCTCCAATTCCATGCGAAACACATGATTTAGCTTAAAATTCATGCGAAACAGATTATTTAGCTTCAAATACTTGCGATATAAATGATATAACATCAAATGCAGGCAAAACAAACGAGTTAGCTTCAGATCCATGCGGAACACAAGATTTAGCTTCAAATCATTGCCAAACACATGGTTTAGCTTCATATACTTGCGAAACAAGTGGTTCAGCTTCAGATACTTGTGATAAACATGATTTAGCTTCAACTGCGTGCGAAACAATCGCATTAGCTTCAAATCCAAGGGAAACAAACGATTTAGCTACAAATCCATGCGGAACACATGATTTAGCTTCAAATCAATGCGAAGCACATGGTTTAGCTTCATATGCTTGCGAAACAAGTGGTTTATCTTCAGATACATGTGATAAACATGATTTAGCTTCAACTGCATGCGAAACAAACGAGTTAGTATAAAATCCAAGAGAAACACACGATTTAGCTTCAAATCAATGCGAATTAGAAGGCTTAGCTTCAAATCGATGCCATACGAATGATTTAGCTTCAAATACTTGCGATAGAAATGATATAGCTTCAAATGCAGGCGAAACAAACGAGTTAGCTTCAAGTGTATGCGAAACACATGATTTAGTTTCAAATCAATGCGAAGTAGAAGGCTTAGCTTCAAATACATGCGACACAAATTATTTAGCTTCAAATACTTGCGATATAGTTGACAAAGATTCAACTGCATGCGGAACAAACGAGTTAGTTTAAAATCCAAGAGAAACGCACGATTTAGCTTCAAATCAATGCGAAGTAGAAGGCTTAGCTTCAAATCGATGCGATACGAATGAGTAAGCTTCAAATACCTGCGATAGAAGTGATATAGCTTCAAATGCAGTCGAAACAAACGGGGTAGCTTCAAATCCATGCGAAACAAATGATTTTTCTTCAAATACTTGCGATACAAGTGAACTAGCTTCAAATGCAGGCGGAACAAACCAGGTAGCTCCAATTCCATGCGAAACACATGATTTAGCTTAAATTTCTTGCGAAACAAATGATTTAGCTTCAAATACTTGCGATATAAATGATATAACATCAAATGCAGGCAAAACAAACGAGTTAGGTTCAGATCCATGCGGAACACAAGATTTAGCTATAAATCAATTCGAAGCACATGGTTTAGCTTCATATGCTTGCGAAACAAGTGGTTTAGCTTCAGATACTTATGATAAACATGATTTAGCTTCAACTGCATACGAAACAAACGAGTTAGTTTAAAATCCAAGAGAAACACATGATTTAGCTTCAAATAAATGCGAAGTAGTAGGCTTAGCTTCAAATCGATGCCATACGAATGATTTAGCTTCACATACTTGCGATATAAATGATATAGCTTCAAATGCAGGCGAAACAAAGGAGTTAGCTTCAAATCCAAGCGAAAAACATGATTACCTTCAAATTAATGCAAAGTAGGAGGCTTATCTTCAAAGCCATGCGCCACAAATGATTTAGCTTCAAATACTTGTTATATGCGAAGTAGAAGGCGTATATTCAAATCCACGCGACAAAAATGATTTAGCTTCAAATCCAAGCGAGACACATAATTTAGCTTCAAATCCAAGCGAAACACATGGTTTAGCTTCATATACTTGCGAAACAAGTGGCTCAGCATCAGATACTTGTGATAAACATAATTTCAATTGCATGCGAAACAATCGCGCTAGCTTCAAATCCAAGCGAAATACATGATGTAGTTTCAAATTAATGCGAAGTAGGAGGCTTAGCTTCAAATCAATGCGAAAGAAATGATTTAGCTTAAATTTCTTGCGAAACAAATGATTTAGCTTCAAATACTTGCGATATAAATGATATAACATCAAATGCAGGCAAAACAAACGAGTTAGCTTCAGATCCATGCGGAACACAAGATTTAGCTTCAAATCAATGCGAAACACATGGTTTAGCTTCATATACTTGCGAAACAAATGGTTCAGCTTCAGATACTTGTGATAAACATGACTTAGCTTCAACTGCATGCGAAACAATCGCGTTAGCTATAAAACCAAGCGAGACACATGATTTAGCTTCAAATCAATGCGAAGGAGATGGCTTAGCTTCATATCCATGCGAAACAAATGACTTAGCTTCAAATACTTGCTAATATAAGTGCTACAGCTTTAAATGCATGCGAAACAAACGAGTTAGCATCAATTCCATGCGAAACACATGATTTAGCTTAAAATTCATACGAAACAAATGATTTAGCTTCAGCTGCATGCGAAACAAACGAGTTAGCTTCAAATCCATGCGAAAAAAATGACTCAGCTTCAAATCCAAGCGAGACACATGATTTAGCTTCAAATCCAAGCGAAACACATGGTTTAGCTTCATATTGTTGCGAAACAAATGGTTTAGCTTCATATACTTGTGATAAACATGATATAGATTCAACCGCATGCGAAACAAACGAGTTAGCTTTAAAACCAAGCGAGACACATGATTTAGCTTCAAATCAATGCGAAGTAGGAGGCTTAGGTTCATATCGATGCCATACGAATGATTTAGCTTCAAATACCTGCGATAGAATTGATATAGCTTCAAATGCAGGCGAAATAAACGAGTTAGTTTCAAATCCATGCGAAACACATGATTTAGCTTCAAATCCAAGCGAAACACATGGTTTAGCTTCATATTCTTGCGAAAAAAATGGTTTAGCTTCATATGCTTGTGATAAACATGATTTAGCTTCAACCGCATGCGAAACAAACGAGTTAGCTTTAAAACCAAGCGAGACACATGATTTAGCTTCAAATCAATGCTAAGTGGATGGCTTAGCTTCATATCCACGCGAAACAAATGACTTAGCTTCAAATACTTGTGATATAAGTGATATAGATTCAACTGCAGGCGAAACAAACGAGGTAGCTTCAAATCCATGCGAAACAAATGATTTTTCTTCAAATACTTGCGATACAAGTGAATTAGCTTCAAATGCAGGCGAAACAAACCAGGTAGCTCCAATTCCATGCGAAACACATGATTTAGCTTAAATTTCTTGCGAAACATGTGATTTAGCTTCAAATACTTGCGATATAAATGATATAATATCAAATGCAGGCAAAACAAACGAGTTAGCTTCAGATCCATGCGGAACACAAGATTTAGCTTCAAATCAATGCGAAACACATGGTTTGGCTTCATATACTTGCAAAAAACAAGAGGTTCAGCTTCAGATACTTGTGAAAAAACACGATTTAGCTTCAACTGCATGCGAAACAAACGAGTTAGTTTAAAATACAAAAGAAACACACGATTTAGCTTCAAATCAATGCGTAGTAGAATGCTTAGCTTCAAATCCATGCGACACAAATGATTTAGTTTCAAATACTTGCGATAGAAGTGATATAGCTTCAATGCAGGCGAAACAAACGAGTTAGCTTCAAAGCCATGCGACGCAAATGATTTAGCTTCAAATACTTGCGATATAATTGATATAGCTTGAAGTGCAGGCGAAACAAACGAGTTGGCTTCAAATCCAAGCGAAACACATGATTTAGTTACAAATCAATGCGAAGAAGAAGGCTTAGCTTCAAATCCATGCGAAACAAATGATTTAGCTTCAAATACTTGCAATATAAATGATATAGCTTCAAATGCAGGCGAAACAAACGAGTTAGCTTCAAATCCAAGCGAAAAACATGATTTACCTTCAAATTAATGCAAAGTAGGAGGCTTATCTTCAAAGCCATGCGACACAAATGATTTAGCTTCAAATACTTGCGATATAATTGATATAGCTTGGAATGCAGGCGAAACAAACGAGTTTGCTTCAAATCCATGCGAAACAAATGATTTTTCTTCAAATACTTGCGATACAAGTGAACTAGCTTCAAATGCAGGCGAAACAAACCAGGTAGCTTCAATTCCATGCGAAACACATGATTTAGCTTAAAATTCATGCGAAACAGATTATTTAGCTTCACATACTTGCGATTAAGTGATATAGCTTCAAATGCAGGCGAAACAAACGAGTTAGCTTCAAATCCATACGAAACACATGATTTATGTTCAAACTAATGCAAAGTAGAAGGTTTATCTTCAAAGCCATGCGACACAAATGATTTAGCTTCAAATACTTGTTATATAATTGATATAGCTTCAAATGCAGGCGAATCAAACGAGTTAGCTTCAAATACCCGCGATAGAAGTGATACAGCTTCAAATGCAGGCGAAACAAACGAGTTAGCTTCAAGTCTATACGAAACACATGATTTAGCTTCAAATTCATGGGAAACACGTGGTTTAGCTTCATATTCTTGCGAAACAAATCGTTTAGATTCAAATCCAAGCGAAACATATGGTTTAGCTTCATATTCTTGCGGAACAAATGATTTTTCTTCAAATACTTGAGATACAAGTGAACTAGCTTCAAATGCAGGCGAAACAAACCAGGTAGCTCCAATTCCATGCGAAACACATGATTTAGCTTAAAATTCATGCGAAACAGATTATTTAGCTTCAAATACTTGCGATATAAATGATATAACATCAAATGCAGGCAAAACAAACGAGTTAGCTTCAGATCCATGCGGAACACAAGATTTAGCTTCAAATCATTGCCAAACACATGGTTTAGCTTCATATACTTGCGAAACAAGTGGTTCAGCTTCAGATACTTGTGATAAACATGATATAGCTTCAACTGCGTGCGAAACAATCGCATTAGCTTCAAATCCAAGGGAAACAAACGATTTAGCTACAAATCCATGCGGAACACATGATTTAGCTTCAAATCAATGCGAAGCACATGGTTTAGCTTCATATGCTTGCGAAACAAGTGGTTTATCTTCAGATACATGTGATAAACATGATTTAGCTTCAACTGCATGCGAAACAAACGAGTTAGTATAAAATCCAAGAGAAACACACGATTTAGCTTCAAATCAATGCGAATTAGAAGGCTTAGCTTCAAATCGATGCCATACGAATGATTTAGCTTCAAATACTTGCGATAGAAATGATATAGCTTCAAATGCAGGCGAAACAAACGAGTTAGCTTCAAGTGTATGCGAAACACATGATTTAGTTTCAAATCAATGCGAAGTAGAAGGCTTAGCTTCAAATACATGCGACACAAATGATTTAGCTTCAAATACTTGCGATATAGTTGACAAAGATTCAACTGCATGCGGAACAAACGAGTTAGTTTAAAATCCAAGAGAAACGCACGATTTAGCTTCAAATCAATGCGAAGTAGAAGGCTTAGCTTCAAATCGATGCGATACGAATGAGTAAGCTTCAAATACCTGCGATAGAAGTGATATAGCTTCAAATGCAGTCGAAACAAACGGGGTAGCTTCAAATCCATGCGAAACAAATGATTTTTCTTCAAATACTTGCAATACAAGTGAACTAGCTTCAAATGCAGGCGAAACAAACCAGGTAGCTCCAATTCCATGCGAAACACATGATTTAGCTTAAATTTCTTGCGAAACAAATGATTTAGCTTCAAATACTTGCGATATAAATGATATAACATCAAATGCAGGCAAAACAAACGAGTTAGGTTCAGATCCATGCGGAACACAAGATTTAGCTATAAATCAATTCGAAGCACATGGTTTAGCTTCATATGCTTGCGAAACAAGTGGTTTAGCTTCAGATACTTGTGATAAACATGTTTTAGCTTCAACTGCATACGAAACAAACGAGTTAGTTTAAAATCCAAGAGAAACACATGATTTAGCTTCAAATAAATGCGAAGTAGTAGGCTTAGCTTTAAATCGATGCCATACGAATGATTTAGCTTCACATACTTGCGATATAAATGATATAGCTTCAAATGCAGGCGAAACAAAGGAGTTAGCTTCAAATCCAAGCGAAAAACATGATTACCTTCAAATTAATGCAAAGTAGGAGGCTTATCTTCAAAGCCATGCGCCACAAATGATTTAGCTTCAAATACTTGTTATATGCGAAGTAGAAGGCGTATATTCAAATCCACGCGACAAAAATGATTTAGCTTCAAATCCAAGCGAGACACATAATTTAGCTTCAAATCCAAGCGAAACACATGGTTTAGCTTCATATACTTGCGAAACAAGTGGCTCAGCATCAGATACTTGTGATAAACATAATTTCAATTGCATGCGAAACAATCGCGCTAGCTTCAAATCCAAGCGAAATACATGATGTAGTTTCAAATTAATGCGAAGTAGGAGGCTTAGCTTCAAATCAATGCGAAAGAAATGATTTAGCTTAAATTTCTTGCGAAACAAATGATTTAGCTTCAAATACTTGCAATATAAATGATATAACATCAAATGCAGGCAAAACAAACGAGTTAGCTTCAGATCCATGCGGAACACAAGATTTAGCTTCAAATCAATGCGAAACACATGGTTTAGCTTCATATACTTGCGAAACAAATGGTTCAGCTTCAGATACTTGTGATAAACATGACTTAGCTTCAACTGCATGCGAAACAATCGCGTTAGCTATAAAACCAAGCGAGACACATGATTTAGCTTCAAATCATTGCGAAGGAGATGGCTTAGCTTCATATCCATGCGAAACAAATGACTTAGCTTCAAATACTTGCTAATATAAGTGCTACAGCTTTAAATGCATGCGAAACAAACGAGTTAGCATCAATTCCATGCGAAACACATGATTTAGCTTAAAATTCATACGAAACAAATGATTTAGCTTCAGCTGCATGCGAAACAAACGAGTTAGCTTCAAATCCATGCGAAAAAAATGACTCAGCTTCAAATCCAAGCGAGACACATGATTTAGCTTCAAATCCAAGCGAAACACATGGTTTAGCTTCATATACTTGTGATAAACATGATTTAGATTCAACCGCATGCGAAACAAACGAGTTAGCTTTAAAACCAAGCGAGACACATGATTTAGCTTCAAATCAATGCGAAGTAGGAGGCTTAGGTTCATATCGATGCCATACGAATGATTTAGCTTCAAATACCTGCGATAGAATTGATATAGCTTCAAATGCAGGCGAAATAAACGAGTTAGTTTCAAATCCATGCGAAACACATGATTTAGCTTCAAATCCAAGCGAAACGGATGGTTTAGCTTCATATTCTTCCGAAAAAAATGGTTTAGCTTCATATGCTAGTGATAAACATGATTTAGCTTCAAATCAATGCGAAGCAGAAGGCTTAGCTTCAAATCGATGCCATACGAATGATTTAGCTTCAAATACCTGCGATAGAATTGATATAGCTTCAAATGCAGGCGAAATAAACGAGTTAGTTTCAAATCCATGCGAAACACATGATTTAGCTTCAAATCCAAGCGAAACACATGGTTTAGCTTCATATTCTTGCGAAAAAAATGGTTTAGCTTCATATGCTTGTGATAAACATGATTTAGCTTCAACCGCATGCGAAACAAACGAGTTAGCTTTAAAACCAAGCGAGACACATGATTTAGCTTCAAATCAATGCTAAGTGGATGGCTTAGCTTCATATCCACGCGAAACAAATGACTTAGCTTCAAATACTTGCGATATAAGTGATATAGATTCAACTGCAGGCGAAACAAACGAGATAGCTTCAAATCCATGCGAAACAAATGATTTTTCTTCAAATACTTGCGATACAAGTGAATTAGCTTCAAATGCAGGCGAAACAAACCAGGTAGCTCCAATTCCATGCGAAACACATGATTTAGCTTAAAATTCATGCGAAACAGATTATTTAGCTTCAAATACTTGCGATATAAATGATATAACATCAAATGCAGGCAAAACAAACGAGTTAGCTTCAGATCCATGCGGAACACAAGATTTAGCTTCAAATCATTGCCAAACACATGGTTTAGCTTCATATACTTGCGAAACAAGTGGTTCAGCTTCAGATACTTGTGATAAACATGATTTAGCTTCAACTGCGTGCGAAACAATCGCATTAGCTTCAAATCCAAGGGAAACAAACGATTTAGCTACAAATCCATGCGGAACACATGATTTAGCTTCAAATCAATGCGAAGCACATGGTTTAGCTTCATATGCTTGCGAAACAAGTGGTTTATCTTCAGATACATGTGATAAACATGATTTAGCTTCAACTGCATGCGAAACAAACGAGTTAGTATAAAATCCAAGAGAAACACACGATTTAGCTTCAAATCAATGCGAATTAGAAGGCTTAGCTTCAAATCGATGCCATACGAATGATTTAGCTTCAAATACTTGCGATAGAAATGATATAGCTTCAAATGCAGGCGAAACAAACGAGTTAGCTTCAAGTGTATGCGAAACACATGATTTAGTTTCAAATCAATGCGAAGTAGAAGGCTTAGCTTCAAATACATGCGACACAAATGATTTAGCTTCAAATACTTGCGATATAGTTGACAAAGATTCAACTGCATGCGGAACAAACGAGTTAGTTTAAAATCCAAGAGAAACGCACGATTTAGCTTCAAATCAATGCGAAGTAGAAGGCTTAGCTTCAAATCGATGCGATACGAATGAGTAAGCTTCAAATACCTGCGATAGAAGTGATATAGCTTCAAATGCAGTCGAAACAAACGGGGTAGCTTCAAATCCATGCGAAACAAATGATTTTTCTTCAAATACTTGCAATACAAGTGAACTAGCTTCAAATGCAGGCGAAACAAACCAGGTAGCTCCAATTCCATGCGAAACACATGATTTAGCTTAAATTTCTTGCGAAACAAATGATTTAGCTTCAAATACTTGCGATATAAATGATATAACATCAAATGCAGGCAAAACAAACGAGTTAGGTTCAGATCCATGCGGAACACAAGATTTAGCTATAAATCAATTCGAAGCACATGGTTTAGCTTCATATGCTTGCGAAACAAGTGGTTTAGCTTCAGATACTTGTGATAAACATGTTTTAGCTTCAACTGCATACGAAACAAACGAGTTAGTTTAAAATCCAAGAGAAACACATGATTTAGCTTCAAATAAATGCGAAGTAGTAGGCTTAGCTTTAAATCGATGCCATACGAATGATTTAGCTTCACATACTTGCGATATAAATGATATAGCTTCAAATGCAGGCGAAACAAAGGAGTTAGCTTCAAATCCAAGCGAAAAACATGATTACCTTCAAATTAATGCAAAGTAGGAGGCTTATCTTCAAAGCCATGCGCCACAAATGATTTAGCTTCAAATACTTGTTATATGCGAAGTAGAAGGCGTATATTCAAATCCACGCGACAAAAATGATTTAGCTTCAAATCCAAGCGAGACACATAATTTAGCTTCAAATCCAAGCGAAACACATGGTTTAGCTTCATATACTTGCGAAACAAGTGGCTCAGCATCAGATACTTGTGATAAACATAATTTCAATTGCATGCGAAACAATCGCGCTAGCTTCAAATCCAAGCGAAATACATGATGTAGTTTCAAATTAATGCGAAGTAGGAGGCTTAGCTTCAAATCAATGCGAAAGAAATGATTTAGCTTAAATTTCTTGCGAAACAAATGATTTAGCTTCAAATACTTGCAATATAAATGATATAACATCAAATGCAGGCAAAACAAACGAGTTAGCTTCAGATCCATGCGGAACACAAGATTTAGCTTCAAATCAATGCGAAACACATGGTTTAGCTTCATATACTTGCGAAACAAATGGTTCAGCTTCAGATACTTGTGATAAACATGACTTAGCTTCAACTGCATGCGAAACAATCGCGTTAGCTATAAAACCAAGCGAGACACATGATTTAGCTTCAAATCATTGCGAAGGAGATGGCTTAGCTTCATATCCATGCGAAACAAATGACTTAGCTTCAAATACTTGCTAATATAAGTGCTACAGCTTTAAATGCATGCGAAACAAACGAGTTAGCATCAATTCCATGCGAAACACATGATTTAGCTTAAAATTCATACGAAACAAATGATTTAGCTTCAGCTGCATGCGAAACAAACGAGTTAGCTTCAAATCCATGCGAAAAAAATGACTCAGCTTCAAATCCAAGCGAGACACATGATTTAGCTTCAAATCCAAGCGAAACACATGGTTTAGCTTCATATACGTGTGATAAACATGATTTAGATTCAACCGCATGCGAAACAAACGAGTTAGCTTTAAAACCAAGCGAGACACATGATTTAGCTTCAAATCAATGCGAAGTAGGAGGCTTAGGTTCATATCGATGCCATACGAATGATTTAGCTTCAAATACCTGCGATAGAATTGATATAGCTTCAAATGCAGGCGAAATAAACGAGTTAGTTTCAAATCCATGCGAAACACATGATTTAGCTTCAAATCCAAGCGAAACGGATGGTTTAGCTTCATATTCTTCCGAAAAAAATGGTTTAGCTTCATATGCTAGTGATAAACATGATTTAGCTTCAAATCAATGCGAAGCAGAAGGCTTAGCTTCAAATCGATGCCATACGAATGATTTAGCTTCAAATACCTGCGATAGAATTGATATAGCTTCAAATGCAGGCGAAATAAACGAGTTAGTTTCAAATCCATGCGAAACACATGATTTAGCTTCAAATCCAAGCGAAACACATGGTTTAGCTTCATATTCTTGCGAAAAAAATGGTTTAGCTTCATATGCTTGTGATAAACATGATTTAGCTTCAACCGCATGCGAAACAAACGAGTTAGCTTTAAAACCAAGCGAGACACATGATTTAGCTTCAAATCAATGCTAAGTGGATGGCTTAGCTTCATATCCACGCGAAACAAATGACTTAGCTTCAAATACTTGCGATATAAGTGATATAGATTCAACTGCAGGCGAAACAAACGAGGTAGCTTCAAATCCATGCGAAACAAATGATTTTTCTTCAAATACTTGCGATACAAGTGAATTAGCTTCAAATGCAGGCGAAACAAACCAGGTAGCTCCAATTCCATGCGAAACACATGATTTAGCTTAAATTTCTTGCGAAACATGTGATTTAGCTTCAAATACTTGCGATATAAATGATATAATATCAAATGCAGGCAAAACAAACGAGTTAGCTTCAGATCCATGCGGAACACAAGATTTAGCTTCAAATCAATGCGAAACACATGGTTTGGCTTCATATACTTGCAAAAAACAAGAGGTTCAGCTTCAGATACTTGTGAAAAAACACGATTTAGCTTCAACTGCATGCGAAACAAACGAGTTAGTTTAAAATACAAAAGAAACACACGATTTAGCTTCAAATCAATGCGTAGTAGAATGCTTAGCTTCAAATCCATGCGACACAAATGATTTAGTTTCAAATACTTGCGATAGAAGTGATATAGCTTCAATGCAGGCGAAACAAACGAGTTAGCTTCAAAGCCATGCGACGCAAATGATTTAGCTTCAAATACTTGCGATATAATTGATATAGCTTGAAGTGCAGGCGAAACAAACGAGTTGGCTTCAAATCCAAGCGAAACACATGATTTAGTTACAAATCAATGCGAAGAAGAAGGCTTAGCTTCAAATCCATGCGAAACAAATGATTTAGCTTCAAATACTTGCAATATAAATGATATAGCTTCAAATGCAGGCGAAACAAACGAGTTAGCTTCAAATCCAAGCGAAAAACATGATTTACCTTCAAATTAATGCAAAGTAGGAGGCTTATCTTCAAAGCCATGCGACACAAATGATTTAGCTTCAAATACTTGCGATACAAGTGAACTAGCTTCAAATGCAGGCGAAACAAACCAGGTAGCTTCAATTCCATGCGAAACACATGATTTAGCTTAAAATTCATGCGAAACAGATTATTTAGCTTCACATACTTGCGATTAAGTGATACAGCTTCAAATGCATGCGAAACGAACGAGTTAGTTTAAAATCCAAGAGAAACACACGATTTAGCTTCAAATCAATGCGAAGTAGAAGGCTTAGCTTCAAATCGATGCGATACGAATGAGTTAGCTTAAAATACCTGCGATAGAGGTGATATAGCTTCAAATGCAGTCGAAACAAACGAGGTAGCTTCAAATCCATGCGAAACAAATGATTTTTCTTCAAATACTTGCGATACAAGTGAACTAGCTTCAAATGCAGGCGAAACAAACCAGGTAGCTTCAATTCCATGCGAAACACATGATTTAGCTTAAAATTCATGCGAAACAGATTATTTAGCTTCACATACTTGCGATTAAGTGATATAGCTTCAAATGCAGGCGAAACAAACGAGTTAGCTTCAAATCCATACGAAACACATGATTTATGTTCAAACTAATGCAAAGTAGAAGGTTTATCTTCAAAGCCATGCGACACAAATGATTTAGCTTCAAATACTTGTTATATAATTGATATAGCTTCAAATGCAGGCGAATCAAACGAGTTAGCTTCAAATACCCGCGATAGAAGTGATACAGCTTCAAATGCAGGCGAAACAAACGAGTTAGCTTCAAGTCTATACGAAACACATGATTTAGCTTCAAATTCATGGGAAACACGTGGTTTAGCTTCATATTCTTGCGAAACAAATCGTTTAGATTCAAATCCAAGCGAAACATATGGTTTAGCTTCATATTCTTGCGGAACAAATGATTTTTCTTCAAATACTTGAGATACAAGTGAACTAGCTTCAAATGCAGGCGAAACAAACCAGGTAGCTCCAATTCCATGCGAAACACATGATTTAGCTTAAAATTCATGCGAAACAGATTATTTAGCTTCAAATACTTGCGATATAAATGATATAACATCAAATGCAGGCAAAACAAACGAGTTAGCTTCAGATCCATGCGGAACACAAGATTTAGCTTCAAATCATTGCCAAACACATGGTTTAGCTTCATATACTTGCGAAACAAGTGGTTCAGCTTCAGATACTTGTGATAAACATGATTTAGCTTCAACTGCGTGCGAAACAATCGCATTAGCTTCAAATCCAAGGGAAACAAACGATTTAGCTACAAATCCATGCGGAACACATGATTTAGCTTCAAATCAATGCGAAGCACATGGTTTAGCTTCATATGCTTGCGAAACAAGTGGTTTATCTTCAGATACATGTGATAAACATGATTTAGCTTCAACTGCATGCGAAACAAACGAGTTAGTATAAAATCCAAGAGAAACACACGATTTAGCTTCAAATCAATGCGAATTAGAAGGCTTAGCTTCAAATCGATGCCATACGAATGATTTAGCTTCAAATACTTGCGATAGAAATGATATAGCTTCAAATGCAGGCGAAACAAACGAGTTAGCTTCAAGTGTATGCGAAACACATGATTTAGTTTCAAATCAATGCGAAGTAGAAGGCTTAGCTTCAAATACATGCGACACAAATGATTTAGCTTCAAATACTTGCGATATAGTTGACAAAGATTCAACTGCATGCGGAACAAACGAGTTAGTTTAAAATCCAAGAGAAACGCACGATTTAGCTTCAAATCAATGCGAAGTAGAAGGCTTAGCTTCAAATCGATGCGATACGAATGAGTAAGCTTCAAATACCTGCGATAGAAGTGATATAGCTTCAAATGCAGTCGAAACAAACGGGGTAGCTTCAAATCCATGCGAAACAAATGATTTTTCTTCAAATACTTGCGATACAAGTGAACTAGCTTCAAATGCAGGCGAAACAAACCAGGTAGCTCCAATTCCATGCGAAACACATGATTTAGCTTAAATTTCTTGCGAAACAAATGATTTAGCTTCAAATACTTGCGATATAAATGATATAACATCAAATGCAGGCAAAACAAACGAGTTAGGTTCAGATCCATGCGGAACACAAGATTTAGCTATAAATCAATTCGAAGCACATGGTTTAGCTTCATATGCTTGCGAAACAAGTGGTTTAGCTTCAGATACTTATGATAAACATGATTTAGCTTCAACTGCATACGAAACAAACGAGTTAGTTTAAAATCCAAGAGAAACACATGATTTAGCTTCAAATAAATGCGAAGTAGTAGGCTTAGCTTCAAATCGATGCCATACGAATGATTTAGCTTCACATACTTGCGATATAAATGATATAGCTTCAAATGCAGGCGAAACAAAGGAGTTAGCTTCAAATCCAAGCGAAAAACATGATTACCTTCAAATTAATGCAAAGTAGGAGGCTTATCTTCAAAGCCATGCGCCACAAATGATTTAGCTTCAAATACTTGTTATATGCGAAGTAGAAGGCGTATATTCAAATCCACGCGACAAAAATGATTTAGCTTCAAATCCAAGCGAGACACATAATTTAGCATCAAATCCAAGCGAAACACATGGTTTAGCTTCATATACTTGCGAAACAAGTGGCTCAGCATCAGATACTTGTGATAAACATAATTTCAATTGCATGCGAAACAATCGCGCTAGCTTCAAATCCAAGCGAAATACATGATGTAGTTTCAAATTAATGCGAAGTAGGAGGCTTAGCTTCAAATCAATGCGAAAGAAATGATTTAGCTTAAATTTCTTGCGAAACAAATGATTTAGCTTCAAATACTTGCGATATAAATGATATAACATCAAATGCAGGCAAAACAAACGAGTTAGCTTCAGATCCATGCGGAACACAAGATTTAGCTTCAAATCAATGCGAAACACATGGTTTAGCTTCATATACTTGCGAAACAAATGGTTCAGCTTCAGATACTTGTGATAAACATGACTTAGCTTCAACTGCATGCGAAACAATCGCGTTAGCTATAAAACCAAGCGAGACACATGATTTAGCTTCAAATCAATGCGAAGGAGATGGCTTAGCTTCATATCCATGCGAAACAAATGACTTAGCTTCAAATACTTGCTAATATAAGTGCTACAGCTTTAAATGCATGCGAAACAAACGAGTTAGCATCAATTCCATGCGAAACACATGATTTAGCTTAAAATTCATACGAAACAAATGATTTAGCTTCAGCTGCATGCGAAACAAACGAGTTAGCTTCAAATCCATGCGAAAAAAATGACTCAGCTTCAAATCCAAGCGAGACACATGATTTAGCTTCAAATCCAAGCGAAACACATGGTTTAGCTTCATATTGTTGCGAAACAAATGGTTTAGCTTCATATACTTGTGATAAACATGATTTAGATTCAACCGCATGCGAAACAAACGAGTTAGCTTTAAAACCAAGCGAGACACATGATTTAGCTTCAAATCAATGCGAAGTAGGAGGCTTAGGTTCATATCGATGCCATACGAATGATTTAGCTTCAAATACCTGCGATAGAATTGATATAGCTTCAAATGCAGGCGAAATAAACGAGTTAGTTTCAAATCCATGCGAAACACATGATTTAGCTTCAAATCCAAGCGAAACACATGGTTTAACTTCATATTCTTGCGAAAAAAATGGTTTAGCTTCATATGCTTGTGATAAACATGATTTAGCTTCAACCGCATGCGAAACAAACGAGTTAGCTTTAAAACCAAGCGAGACACATGATTTAGCTTCAAATCAATGCTAAGTGGATGGCTTAGCTTCATATCCACGCGAAACAAATGACTTAGCTTCAAATACTTGTGATATAAGTGATATAGATTCAACTGCAGGCGAAACAAACGAGGTAGCTTCAAATCCATGCGAAACAAATGATTTTTCTTCAAATACTTGCGATACAAGTGAATTAGCTTCAAATGCAGGCGAAACAAACCAGGTAGCTCCAATTCCATGCGAAACACATGATTTAGCTTAAATTTCTTGCGAAACATGTGATTTAGCTTCAAATACTTGCGATATAAATGATATAATATCAAATGCAGGCAAAACAAACGAGTTAGCTTCAGATCCATGCGGAACACAAGATTTAGCTTCAAATCAATGCGAAACACATGGTTTGGCTTCATATACTTGCAAAAAACAAGAGGTTCAGCTTCAGATACTTGTGAAAAAACACGATTTAGCTTCAACTGCATGCGAAACAAACGAGTTAGTTTAAAATCCAAAAGAAACACACGATTTAGCTTCAAATCAATGCGTAGTAGAATGCTTAGCTTCAAATCCATGCGACACAAATGATTTAGTTTCAAATACTTGCGATAGAAGTGATATAGCTTCAATGCAGGCGAAACAAACGAGTTAGCTTCAAAGCCATGCGACGCAAATGATTTAGCTTCAAATACTTGCGATATAATTGATATAGCTTGAAGTGCAGGCGAAACAAACGAGTTGGCTTCAAATCCAAGCGAAACACATGATTTAGTTACAAATCAATGCGAAGAAGAAGGCTTAGCTTCAAATCCATGCGAAACAAATGATTTAGCTTCAAATACTTGCAATATAAATGATATAGCTTCAAATGCAGGCGAAACAAACGAGTTAGCTTCAAATCCAAGCGAAAAACATGATTTACCTTCAAATTAATGCAAAGTAGGAGGCTTATCTTCAAAGCCATGCGACACAAATGATTTAGCTTCAAATACTTGCGATATAATTGATATAGCTTGGAATGCAGGCGAAACAAACGAGTTTGCTTCAAATCCAAGCGAAACACATGATTTAGCTTCAAATCAATGTGAAGCACATGGTTTAGCTTCATATTCTTGCGATACAAGTGGTTTAGCTTCAGATACTTGTGAAAAACATGATTTAGCTTCAACTGCATGCAAATCAAACGAGTTAGCTTCAAATCCATGCGAAACACATGATTTAGCTTCAAATCAATGCGAAGTGGAAAGCTTAGCTTCAAATGAATGCGAAACAACAGATTTGGCTTCAAATACTTGCGAATATAAGTGTGGTAGCTTCAAATGGAGGCGAAACAAACGAGTTAGCTTCAAATCCATGCGAAACTGATGATTCAGCTTCAAATCAATGCGAAGTAGAAGGCGTAGCTTCAAATACATGCGACACAAATGATTTAGCTTCAAATACTTGCGATATAAGTGATATAGATTCAACTGCAGGCGAAACAAACGAGATAGCTTCAAATCCATGCGAAACAAATGATTTTTCTTCAAATACTTGCGATACAAGTGAACTAGCTTCAAATGCAGGCGAAACAAACCAGGTAGCTTCAATTCCATGCGAAACACATGATTTAGCTTAAAATTCAAGCGAAACAGATTATTTAGCTTCACATACTTGCGATTAAATGATATAGCTTCAAATGCAGGCGAAACAATCGAGTTAGCTTCAAATCCATACGAAACATATGATTTACCTTCAAATTAATGCAAAGTAGGAGGCTTATCTTCAAAGCCATGGGACACAAATGATTTAGCTTCACATACTTGCGACTAAATGATAGAGCTTCAAATGCAGGCGAAACAAACGAGTTAGCTTCAAACCCAAACGAAACACATGATTTACCTTCAAATTAATGCAAAGTAGAAGGTTTATCTTCAAAGCCATGCGACACAAATGTTTTAGCTTCAAATACTTGTTATATGCGAAGTAGAAGGCGTAGATTCAAATCCACGCGACAAAAATGATTTAGCTTCAAATCCAAGCGAAACACATGATTTAGTTTCAAATCAATGCGAAGTAGATGGCTTAACTTCAAATCCATGCGAAACAAATGATTTAGCTTCACAGACTTGCGATATAAGTGATATTGCTTCAAATAAGGGCGAAACAAACGAGTTAGCTTCAAATCTGTGCGAAACACATGATTTAGCTTCAAATTCATGCGAAACACATGGTTTAGCTTCATATTCTTGCAAAAACAAATGGTTTAGCTTCATATATTTGCGATATAAATGATGTAGCTTCAAATGCATGCGAAACAAACGAGTTAGCTTCAAATCCAAGCGAAACACATGATTTAGTTCCAAATCAATGCGAAGTAAAAGGCTTAGCTTCAAATCCATGCGACACAAATGTTTTAGCTTGAAATACTTGCGATAGAAGTGATATAGCTTCAATGCAGGCGAAACAAACGAGTTAGCTTCAAAGCCATGCAACACAAATGATTTAGCTTCATATACTTGCGATATAAATGATATAGCTTCAAATGCAGGCGAAACAAACGAGTTAGCTTCAAATCCAAGCGAAACACACGGTTTAGTTTCAAATCAATGCGAAGTAGGAGGCTTATCCTCAAAGCCATGCGACACAAATGATTTAGCTTCAAATACTTGCGATATAACTGATATAGATTCAAATGCAGGCGAAATAAACGAGTTAGCTTCAAATCTGTGCGAAACACATGATTTAGCTTCAAATCCAAGCGAACCACATGATTTAGTTTCAAGTCAATGTGAAGTAGAAGGCTTAGCTTCAAATCCATGCGAAACACATGATTTAGTTTCAAATCAATGCGGAGCAGAAGACTTAGCTTCAAATCCATGCGAAACAAATGATTTAGTTTCACATACTTGCGAAACAAACGAGTTAGCTTCAAATCAATGCGAATTAGAAGGCTTAGCTTCAAATCGATGCCATACGAATGATTTAGCTTCAAATACTTGCGATAGAAATGATATAGCTTCAAATGCAGGCGAAACAAACGAGTTAGCTTCAAGTGTATGCGAAACACATGATTTAGTTTCAAATCAATGCGAAGTAGAAGGCTTAGCTTCAAATACATGCGACACAAATGATTTAGCTTCAAATACTTGCGATATAGTTGACAAAGATTCAACTGCATGCGGAACAAACGAGTTAGTTTAAAATCCAAGAGAAACGCACGATTTAGCTTCAAATCAATGCGAAGTAGAAGGCTTAGCTTCAAATCGATGCGATACGAATGAGTAAGCTTCAAATACCTGCGATAGAAGTGATATAGCTTCAAATGCAGTCGAAACAAACGGGGTAGCTTCAAATCCATGCGAAACAAATGATTTTTCTTCAAATACTTGCGATACAAGTGAACTAGCTTCAAATGCAGGCGAAACAAACCAGGTAGCTCCAATTCCATGCGAAACACATGATTTAGCTTAAATTTCTTGCGAAACAAATGATTTAGCTTCAAATACTTGCGATATAAATGATATAACATCAAATGCAGGCTAAACAAACGAGTTAGGTTCAGATCCATGCGGAACACAAGATTTAGCTATAAATCAATTCGAAGCACATGGTTTAGCTTCATATGCTTGCGAAACAAGTGGTTTAGCTTCAGATACTTGTGATAAACATGATTTAGCTTCAACTGCATACGAAACAAACGAGTTAGTTTAAAATCCAAGAGAAACACATGATTTAGCTTCAAATAAATGCGAAGTAGTAGGCTTAGCTTCAAATCGATGCCATACGAATGATTTAGCTTCACATACTTGCGATATAAATGATATAGCTTCAAATGCAGGCGAAACAAATGAGTTAGCTTCAAATCCAAGCGAAAAACATGATTACCTTCAAATTAATGCAAAGTAGGAGGCTTATCTTCAAAGCCATGCGCCACAAATGATTTAGCTTCAAATACTTGTTATATGCGAAGTAGAAGGCGTATATTCAAATCCACGCGACAAAAATGATTTAGCTTCAAATCCAAGCGAGACACATAATTTAGCTTCAAATCCAAGCGAAACACATGGTTTAGCTTCATATACTTGCGAAACAAGTGGCTCAGCATCAGATACTTGTGATAAACATAATTTCAATTGCATGCGAAACAATCGCGCTAGCTTCAAATCCAAGCGAAATACATGATGTAGTTTCAAATTAATGCGAAGTAGGAGGATAAGCTTCAAATCAATGCGAAAGAAATGATTTAGCTTAAATTTCTTGCGAAACAAATGATTTAGCTTCAAATACTTGCGATATAAATGATATAACATCAAATGCAGGCAAAACAAACGAGTTAGCTTCAGATCCATGCGGAACACAAGATTTAGCTTCAAATCAATGCGAAACACATGGTTTAGCTTCATATACTTGCGAAACAAATGGTTCAGCTTCAGATACTTGTGATAAACATGACTTAGCTTCAACTGCATGCGAAACAATCGCGTTAGCTATAAAACCAAGCGAGACACATGATTTAGCTTCAAATCAATGCGAAGGAGATGGCTTAGCTTCATATCCATGCGAAACAAATGACTCATTTTCAAATCCAAGCGAGACACATGATTTAGCTTCAAATCCAAGCGAAACACATGGTTTAGCTTCATATTGTTGCGAAACAAATGGTTTAGCTTCATATACTTGTGATAAACATGATTTAGATTCAACCGCATGCGAAACAAACGAGTTAGCTTTAAAACCAAGCGAGACACATGATTTAGCTTCAAATCAATGCGAAGTAGGAGGCTTAGGTTCATATCGATGCCATACGAATGATTTAGCTTCAAATACCTGCGATAGAATTGATATAGCTTCAAATGCAGGCGAAATAAACGAGTTAGTTTCAAATCCTTGCGATAGAAGTGATATAGCTTCAATGCAGGCGAAACAAACGAGTTAGCTTCAAAGCCATGCGACGCAAATGATTTAGCTTCAAATACTTGCGATATAATTGATATAGCTTGAAGTGCAGGCGAAACAAACGAGTTGGCTTCAAATCCAAGCGAAACACATGATTTAGTTACAAATCAATGCGAAGAAGAAGGCTTAGCTTCAAATCCATGCGAAACAAATGATTTAGCTTCAAATACTTGCAATATAAATGATATAGCTTCAAATGCAGGCGAAACAAACGAGTTAGCATCAAATCCAAGCGAAAAACATGATTTACCTTCAAATTAATGCAAAGTAGGAGGCTTATCTTCAAAGCCATGCGACACAAATGATTTAGCTTCAAATACTTGTGATATAACTGATATAGCTTGGAATGCAGGCGAAACAAACCAGGTAGCTTCAATTCCATGCGAAACACATGATTTAGCTTAAAATTCAAGCGAAACAGATTATTTAGCTTCACATACTTGCGATTAAATGATATAGCTTCAAATGCAGGCGAAACAATCGAGTTAGCTTCAAATCCATACGAAACATATGATTTACCTTCAAATTAATGCAAAGTAGGAGGCTTATCTTCAAAGCCATGGGACACAAATGATTTAGCTTCACATACTTGCGACTAAATGATAGAGCTTCAAATGCAGGCGAAACAAACGAGTTAGCTTCAAACCCAAACGAAACACATGATTTACCTTCAAATTAATGCAAAGTAGAAGGTTTATCTTCAAAGCCATGCGACACAAATGACTTAGCTTCAAATACTTGTTATATAATTGATATAGCTTCAAATGCAGGCGAAACAAACGAGTTAGCTTCAAATCCAAGCGAAACACATGATTTAGTTTCAAATCAATGCGAAGTAGATGGCTTAACTTCAAATCCATGCGGAACACATGATTTAGCTTCAAATCAATGCGAAGTAGAAGGCTTAGCTTCAAATCGATGCCATACGAATGATTTAGCTTCAAATACCTGCGATTAAATGATGTAGCTTCAAATGCAGGCGAAACAAACGAGTTAGCTTCAAATCCATACGAAACACATGATTTACCTTCAAATTAATGCAAAGTAGAAGGTTTATCTTCAAAGCCATGCGACACAAATGACTTAGCTTCAAATACTTGTTATATAATTGATATAGCTTCAAATGCAGGCGAAACAAACGAGTTAGCTTCAAATCCAAGCGAAACACATGATTTAGTTTCAAATCAATGCGAAGTAGATGGCTTAACTTCAAATCCATGCGAAACAAATGATTTATCTTCAAATACTTGCGACGTAAATGATATAGCTTCAAATGCAGGCGTAACAGAGCAGGTAGCTTCAATTCCATGCGAAACACATGATTTAGCTTAAAATTCATACGAAACAAATGATTTATCTTCAAATACTTGCGATACGAGTGAACTAGCTTCAAATGCAGGCGAAACAAACCAGGTAGCTTCAATTCCATGCGAAACACATGATTTAGCTTAAAATTCATACGAAACAATTGATTTAGCTTCAAATACTTGCGATACAAGTGATCTAGCTTCAAATGCAGGCGAAACAAACCAGGTAGCTTCAATTCCATGCGAAACACATGATTTAGCTTAAAATTCATACGAAACAAATGATTTAGCTTCAAATACTTGCGATATAAACGATATACCTTCAAATGTAGGTAAAACAAACGAGTTAGCTTCAAATCCATGCGGAACACATGATTTAGCTTCAAATCAATGCGAAGCACATGGTTTAGTTTCATATGCTTGCGAAACAAGTGGCTTAGCTTCAGATACTTGTGATAAACATGATTTAGCTTCAACTGCATGCGAAACAAACGAGTTAGCATTAAAACCAAGCGAGACACATGATTTAGCTTCAAATCAATGCGAAGTAGATGGCTTAGCTTCATATCCATGCGAAACAAATGGCTTAGCTTCAAATACTTGCGAATATAAGTGATACAGCTTCAAATGCATGCGAAACAAGCGAGTTAGCATCAAATCCATGCGAAACACATGATTTAGCTATAACTCAATGCAAAGTAGAAGGCGTAGCTTCAAATCCATGCGGAACAAATGATTTAGCTTCAAATACTTGCGATATAAGTGATATAGATTCAACTGCAGGCGAAACAAACGAGGTAGCTTCAAATCCATGCGAAACAAATGATATTTCTTCAAATACTTGCGAAACAAATGATTTAGCTTCAAATACTTGCGTTATAAATGATATAACATCAAATGCAGGCAAAACAAACGAGTTAGCTTCAGATTCATGCGGAACACAAGATTTAGCTTCAAATCAATGCGAAGCACATGGTTTAGCTTCTTATACTTGCGATACAAGTGGTTTAGCTTCAGATACTTGTGATAAACATGATTTAGTTTCAACTGCATGCGAAACAAACGTGTTAGTTTAAAATCCAAGCGAAACACACGATTTAGCTTCAAATCAATGCGAAGTAGAAGGCTTAGCTTCAAATCGATGCCATACGAATGATTTAGCTTCAAATACCTGCGATTAAATGATGTAGCTTCAAATGCAGGCGAAACAAACGAGTTAGCTTCAAATCCATACGAAACACATGATTTACCTTCAAATTAATGCAAAGTAGAAGGTTTATCTTCAAAGCCATGCGACACAAATGACTTAGCTTCAAATACTTGTTATATAATTGATATAGCTTCAAATGCAGGCGAAACAAACGAGTTAGCTTCAAATCCAAGCGAAACACATGATTTAGTTTCAAATCAATGCGAAGTAGATGGCTTAACTTCAAATCCATGCGAAACAAATGATTTATCTTCAAATACTTGCGACGTAAATGATATAGCTTCAAATGCAGGCAAACCAAACGAGTTAGCTTCAAATCCATGCGGAACACATGATTTAGCTTCAAATCAATGCGAAGCACATGGTTTAGCTTCATATACTTGCGAAACAAGTGGTTTAGCTACAGATACTTGTGATAAACATGATTTAGCTTCAACTGCATGCAAAACAAACGAGTTAGTTTAAAATCCAAAAGAAACACACGATTTAGCTTCAAATCAATGCTAGTTAGAAGGCTTAGCTTCAAATCGATGCCATACGAATGATATAGCTTCAAATACCTGCGATATAAACGATATACCTTCAAATGTAGGCAAACCAAACGAGTTAGCTTCAAATCCATGCGGAACACATGATTTAGCTTCAAATCAATGCGAAGCACATGGTTTAGCTTCATATGCTTGCGAAACAAGTGATTTAGCTACAGATACTTGTGATAAACATGATTTAGCTTCAACTGCATGCGAAACAAACGAGTTAGTTTAAAATCCAAAAGAAACACACGATTTAGCTTCAAATCAATGCTAGTTAGAAGGCTTAGCTTCAAATCGATGCCATACGAATGATTTAGCTTCAAATACCTGCGATAGAAGTGACTTAGCTTCAAATGCAGGCGAAACAAACGAGTTAGCTTCAAGTCTATGCGAAAGACATGATTTAGCGTCAAATTCATGCGAAACACGTGGTTTAGCTTCATATTCTTGCGAAACAAATGGTTTAGATTCAGATACTTGTGATAAACATGATTTAGTTCCAATTCCAGGCGAAACAAACCAGGTAGCTTCAATTCCAAGCGAAACACATGATTTAGCTTAAAATTCATGCGAAACAGATTATTTAGCTTCACATACTTGCGATTAAATGATATAGCTTCAAATGCAGGCGAAACAAACGAGTTAGCTTCAAATACATAGGAAACACATGATTTACCTTGAAATTAATGCAAAGTAGAAGGTTTATCTTCAAAGTCATGCGACACAAATGATTTAGTTTCAAATCAATGCGAAGTGGATGGCTTAACTTCAAATCCATGCGAAACAAATGATTTAGCTTCAAATACTTGCGACGTAAATGGTATAGCTTCAAATGCAGGCGAAACAAACCAGGTAGCTTCAATCCCATGCGAAACACATGATTTAGCTTAAAATACATACGAAACAAATGATTTAGCTTCAAATACTTGCGTTATAAATGATATAACATCAAATGCAGGCAAAACAAACGAGTTAGCTTCAAATCCATACGAAACACATGATTTACCTTCAAATTAATGCAAAGTAGGAGGCTTATCTTCAAATCCATGCGAAACACTTGATTTAGCTTCAAATCCAAGCGAAACACATGGTTTAGCTTCATATTCTTGCGAAACAAATGGTTTAGCTTCATATACTTGTGATAAACATGATTTAGCTTCAACCGCATGCGAAACAAACGAGTTAGCTTCAAATCCAAGCGAAACACATGATTTAGTTTCAAATCAATGCGAAGTAGATGGTTTAACTTCAAATCCATGCGAAACAAATGATTTATCTTCAAATACTTGCGACGTAAATGATATAGCTTCAAATGCAGGCGTAACAAACCAGGTAGCTTCAATTCCATGCGAAATACATGATTTAGCTTAAAATTCATACGAAACAAATGATTTATCTTCAAATACTTGCGATACAAGTGATCTAGCTTCAAATGCAGGCCAAACAAACCAGGTAGCTTCAATTCCATGCGAAACACATGATTTAGCTTAAAATTCATACGAAACAAATGATTTAGCTTCAAATACTTGCGATATAAACGATATACCTTCAAATGTAGGTAAAACAAACGAGTTAGCTTCAAATCCATGCGGAACACATGATTTAGCTTCAAATCAATGCGAAGCACATGGTTTAGTTTCATATGCTTGCGAAACAAGTGGCTTAGCTTCAGATACTTGTGATAAACATGATTTAGCTTCAACTGCATGCGAAACAAACGAGTTAGCATTAAAACCAAGCGAGACACATGATTTAGCTTCAAATCAATGCGAAGTAGATGGCTTAGCTTCATATCCATGCGAAACAAATGGCTTAGCTTCAAATACTTGCGAATATAAGTGATACAGCTTCAAATGCATGCGAAACAAGCGAGTTAGCATCAAATCCATGCGAAACACATGATTTAGCTATAACTCAATGCAAAGTAGAAGGCGTAGCTTCAAATCCATGCGGAACAAATGATTTAGCTTCAAATACTTGCGATATAAGTGATATAGATTCAGCTGCAGGCGAAACAAACGAGGTAGCTTCAAATCCATGCGAAACAAATGATATTTCTTCAAATACTTGCGAAACAAATGATTTAGCTTCAAATACTTGCGTTATAAATGATATAACATCAAATGCAGGCAAAACAAACGAGTTAGCTTCAGATCCATGCGGAACACAACATTTAGCTTCAAATCAATGCGAAGCACATGGTTTAGCTTCTTACACTTGCGAAACAAGTGGTTTAGCTTCAGATACTTGTGATAAACATGATTTAGCTTCAACTGCATGCGAAACAAACGTGTTAGTTTAAAATCCAAGCGAAACACACGATTTAGCTTCAAATCAATGCGAAGTAGGAGGCTTAGCTTCAAATCGATGCCATACGAATGATTTAGCTTCAAATACCTGCGATTAAATGATGTAGCTTCAAATGCAGGCGAAACAAACGAGTTAGCTTCAAATCCATACGAAACACATGATTTACCTTCAAATTAATGCAAAGTAGAAGGTTTATCTTCAAAGCCATGCGACACAAATGACTTAGCTTCAAATACTTGTTATATAATTGATATAGCTTCAAATGCAGGCGAAACAAACGAGTTAGCTTCAAATCCAAGCGAAACACATGATTTAGTTTCAAATCAATGCGAAGTAGATGGCTTAACTTCAAATCCATGCGGAACACATGATTTAGCTTCAAATCAATGCGAAGTAGAAGGCTTAGCTTCAAATCGATGCCATACGAATGATTTAGCTTCAAATACCTGCGATTAAATGATGTAGCTTCAGATGCAGGCGAAACAAACGAGTTAGCTTCAAATCCATACGAAACACATGATTTACCTTCAAATTAATGCAAAGTAGAAGGTTTATCTTCAAAGCCATGCGACACAAATGACTTAGCTTCAAATACTTGTTATATAATTGATATAGCTTCAAATGCAGGCGAAACAAACGAGTTAGCTTCAAATCCAAGCGAAACACATGATTTAGTTTCAAATCAATGCGAAGTAGATGGCTTAACTTCAAATCCATGCGAAACAAATGATTTATCTTCAAATACTTGCGACGTAAATGATATAGCTTCAAATGCAGGCGTAACAGAGCAGGTAGCTTCAATTCCATGCGAAACACATGATTTAGCTTAAAATTCATACGAAACAAATGATTTATCTTCAAATACTTGCGATACGAGTGAACTAGCTTCAAATGCAGGCGAAACAAACCAGGTAGCTTCAATTCCATGCGAAACACATGATTTAGCTTAAAATTCATACGAAACAATTGATTTAGCTTCAAATACTTGCGATACAAGTGATCTAGCTTCAAATGCAGGCGAAACAAACCAGGTAGCTTCAATTCCATGCGAAACACATGATTTAGCTTAAAATTCATACGAAACAAATGATTTAGCTTCAAATACTTGCGATATAAACGATATACCTTCAAATGTAGGTAAAACAAACGAGTTAGCTTCAAATCCATGCGGAACACATGATTTAGCTTCAAATCAATGCGAAGCACATGGTTTAGTTTCATATGCTTGCGAAACAAGTGGCTTAGCTTCAGATACTTGTGATAAACATGATTTAGCTTCAACTGCATGCGAAACAAACGAGTTAGCATTAAAACCAAGCGAGACACATGATTTAGCTTCAAATCAATGCGAAGTAGATGGCTTAGCTTCATATCCATGCGAAACAAATGGCTTAGCTTCAAATACTTGCGAATATAAGTGATACAGCTTCAAATGCATGCGAAACAAGCGAGTTAGCATCAAATCCATGCGAAACACATGATTTAGCTATAACTCAATGCAAAGTAGAAGGCGTAGCTTCAAATCCATGCGGAACAAATGATTTAGCTTCAAATACTTGCGATATAAGTGATATAGATTCAACTGCAGGCGAAACAAACGAGGTAGCTTCAAATCCATGCGAAACAAATGATATTTCTTCAAATACTTGCGAAACAAATGATTTAGCTTCAAATACTTGCGTTATAAATGATATAACATCAAATGCAGGCAAAACAAACGAGTTAGCTTCAGATTCATGCGGAACACAAGATTTAGCTTCAAATCAATGCGAAGCACATGGTTTAGCTTCTTATACTTGCGATACAAGTGGTTTAGCTTCAGATACTTGTGATAAACATGATTTAGTTTCAACTGCATGCGAAACAAACGTGTTAGTTTAAAATCCAAGCGAAACACACGATTTAGCTTCAAATCAATGCGAAGTAGAAGGCTTAGCTTCAAATCGATGCCATACGAATGATTTAGCTTCAAATACCTGCGATTAAATGATGTAGCTTCAAATGCAGGCGAAACAAACGAGTTAGCTTCAAATCCATACGAAACACATGATTTACCTTCAAATTAATGCAAAGTAGAAGGTTTATCTTCAAAGCCATGCGACACAAATGACTTAGCTTCAAATACTTGTTATATAATTGATATAGCTTCAAATGCAGGCGAAACAAACGAGTTAGCTTCAAATCCAAGCGAAACACATGATTTAGTTTCAAATCAATGCGAAGTAGATGGCTTAACTTCAAATCCATGCGAAACAAATGATTTATCTTCAAATACTTGCGACGTAAATGATATAGCTTCAAATGCAGGCAAACCAAACGAGTTAGCTTCAAATCCATGCGGAACACATGATTTAGCTTCAAATCAATGCGAAGCACATGGTTTAGCTTCATATGCTTGCGAAACAAGTGGTTTAGCTACAGATACTTGTGATAAACATGATTTAGCTTCAACTGCATGCAAAACAAACGAGTTAGTTTAAAATCCAAAAGAAACACACGATTTAGCTTCAAATCAATGCTAGTTAGAAGGCTTAGCTTCAAATCGATGCCATACGAATGATATAGCTTCAAATACCTGCGATATAAACGATATACCTTCAAATGTAGGCAAACCAAACGAGTTAGCTTCAAATCCATGCGGAACACATGATTTAGCTTCAAATCAATGCGAAGCACATGGTTTAGCTTCATATGCTTGCGAAACAAGTGGTTTAGCTACAGATACTTGTGATAAACATGATTTAGCTTCAACTGCATGCGAAACAAACGAGTTAGTTTAAAATCCAAAAGAAACACACGATTTAGCTTCAAATCAATGCTAGTTAGAAGGCTTAGCTTCAAATCGATGCCATACGAATGATTTAGCTTCAAATACCTGCGATAGAAGTGACTTAGCTTCAAATGCAGGCGAAACAAACGAGTTAGCTTCAAGTCTATGCGAAAGACATGATTTAGCGTCAAATTCATGCGAAACACGTGGTTTAGCTTCATATTCTTGCGAAACAAATGGTTTAGATTCAGATACTTGTGATAAACATGATTTAGTTCCAATTCCAGGCGAAACAAACCAGGTAGCTTCAATTCCATGCGAAACACATGATTTAGCTTAAAATTCATGCGAAACAGATTATTTAGCTTCACATACTTGCGATTAAATGATATAGCTTCAAATGCAGGCGAAACAAACGAGTTAGCTTCAAATACATAGGAAACACATGATTTACCTTGAAATTAATGCAAAGTAGAAGGTTTATCTTCAAAGTCATGCGACACAAATGATTTAGTTTCAAATCAATGCGAAGTGGATGGCTTAACTTCAAATCCATGCGAAACAAATGATTTAGCTTCAAATACTTGCGACGTAAATGGTATAGCTTCAAATGCAGGCGAAACAAACCAGGTAGCTTCAATCCCATGCGAAACACATGATTTAGCTTAAAATACATACGAAACAAATGATTTAGCTTCAAATACTTGCGTTATAAATGATATAACATCAAATGCAGGCAAAACAAACGAGTTAGCTTCAAATCCATACGAAACACATGATTTACCTTCAAATTAATGCAAAGTAGGAGGCTTATCTTCAAATCCATGCGAAACACTTGATTTAGCTTCAAATCCAAGCGAAACACATGGTTTAGCTTCATATTCTTGCGAAACAAATGGTTTAGCTTCATATACTTGTGATAAACATGATTTAGCTTCAACCGCATGCGAAACAAACGAGTTAGCTTCAAATCCAAGCGAAACACATGATTTAGTTTCAAATCAATGCGAAGTAGATGGTTTAACTTCAAATCCATGCGAAACAAATGATTTATCTTCAAATACTTGCGACGTAAATGATATAGCTTCAAATGCAGGCGTAACAAACCAGGTAGCTTCAATTCCATGCGAAATACATGATTTAGCTTAAAATTCATACGAAACAAATGATTTATCTTCAAATACTTGCGATACAAGTGATCTAGCTTCAAATGCAGGCGAAACAAACCAGGTAGCTTCAATTCCATGGGAAACACATGATTTAGCTTAAAATTCATACGAAACAAATGATTTAGCTTCAAATACTTGCGATATAAACGATATACCTTCAAATGTAGGTAAAACAAACGAGTTAGCTTCAAATCCATGCGGAACACATGATTTAGCTTCAAATCAATGCGAAGCACATGGTTTAGCTTCTTACACTTGCGAAACAAGTGGTTTAGCTTCAGATACTTGTGATAAACATGATTTAGCTTCAACTGCATGCGAAACAAACGTGTTAGTTTAAAATCCAAGCGAAACACACGATTTAGCTTCAAATCAATGCGAAGTAGGAGGCTTAGCTTCAAATCGATGCCATACGAATGATTTAGCTTCAAATACCTGCGATTAAATGATGTAGCTTCAAATGCAGGCGAAACAAACGAGTTAGCTTCAAATCCATACGAAACACATGATTTACCTTCAAATTAATGCAAAGTAGAAGGTTTATCTTCAAAGCCATGCGACACAAATGACTTAGCTTCAAATACTTGTTATATAATTGATATAGCTTCAAATGCAGGCGAAACAAACGAGTTAGCTTCAAATCCAAGCGAAACACATGATTTAGTTTCAAATCAATGCGAAGTAGATGGCTTAACTTCAAATCCATGCGGAACACATGATTTAGCTTCAAATCAATGCGAAGTAGAAGGCTTAGCTTCAAATCGATGCCATACGAATGATTTAGCTTCAAATACCTGCGATTAAATGATGTAGCTTCAAATGCAGGCGAAACAAACGAGTTAGCTTCAAATCCATACGAAACACATGATTTACCTTCAAATTAATGCAAAGTAGAAGGTTTATCTTCAAAGCCATGCGACACAAATGACTTAGCTTCAAATACTTGTTATATAATTGATATAGCTTCAAATGCAGGCGAAACAAACGAGTTAGCTTCAAATCCAAGCGAAACACATGATTTAGTTTCAAATCAATGCGAAGTAGATGGCTTAACTTCAAATCCATGCGAAACAAATGATTTATCTTCAAATACTTGCGACGTAAATGATATAGCTTCAAATGCAGGCGTAACAGAGCAGGTAGCTTCAATTCCATGCGAAACACATGATTTAGCTTAAAATTCATACGAAACAAATGATTTAGCTTCAAATACTTGCGATATAAACGATATACCTTCAAATGTAGGTAAAACAAACGAGTTAGCTTCAAATCCATGCGGAACACATGATTTAGCTTCAAATCAATGCGAAGCACATGGTTTAGTTTCATATGCTTGCGAAACAAGTGGCTTAGCTTCAGATACTTGTGATAAACATGATTTAGCTTCAACTGCATGCGAAACAAACGAGTTAGCATTAAAACCAAGCGAGACACATGATTTAGCTTCAAATCAATGCGAAGTAGATGGCTTAGCTTCATATCCATGCGAAACAAATGGCTTAGCTTCAAATACTTGCGAATATAAGTGATACAGCTTCAAATGCATGCGAAACAAGCGAGTTAGCATCAAATCCATGCGAAACACATGATTTAGCTATAACTCAATGCAAAGTAGAAGGCGTAGCTTCAAATCCATGCGGAACAAATGATTTAGCTTCAAATACTTGCGATATAAGTGATATAGATTCAACTGCAGGCGAAACAAACGAGGTAGCTTCAAATCCATGCGAAACAAATGATATTTCTTCAAATACTTGCGAAACAAATGATTTAGCTTCAAATACTTGCGTTATAAATGATATAACATCAAATGCAGGCAAAACAAACGAGTTAGCTTCAGATTCATGCGGAACACAAGATTTAGCTTCAAATCAATGCGAAGCACATGGTTTAGCTTCTTATACTTGCGATACAAGTGGTTTAGCTTCAGATACTTGTGATAAACATGATTTAGTTTCAACTGCATGCGAAACAAACGTGTTAGTTTAAAATCCAAGCGAAACACACGATTTAGCTTCAAATCAATGCGAAGTAGAAGGCTTAGCTTCAAATCGATGCCATACGAATGATTTAGCTTCAAATACCTGCGATTAAATGATGTAGCTTCAAATGCAGGCGAAACAAACGAGTTAGCTTCAAATCCATACGAAACACATGATTTACCTTCAAATTAATGCAAAGTAGAAGGTTTATCTTCAAAGCCATGCGACACAAATGACTTAGCTTCAAATACTTGTTATATAATTGATATAGCTTCAAATGCAGGCGAAACAAACGAGTTAGCTTCAAATCCAAGCGAAACACATGATTTAGTTTCAAATCAATGCGAAGTAGATGGCTTAACTTCAAATCCATGCGAAACAAATGATTTATCTTCAAATACTTGCGACGTAAATGATATAGCTTCAAATGCAGGCAAACCAAACGAGTTAGCTTCAAATCCATGCGGAACACATGATTTAGCTTCAAATCAATGCGAAGCACATGGTTTAGCTTCATATGCTTGCGAAACAAGTGGTTTAGCTACAGATACTTGTGATAAACATGATTTAGCTTCAACTGCATGCAAAACAAACGAGTTAGTTTAAAATCCAAAAGAAACACACGATTTAGCTTCAAATCAATGCTAGTTAGAAGGCTTAGCTTCAAATCGATGCCATACGAATGATATAGCTTCAAATACCTGCGATATAAACGATATACCTTCAAATGTAGGCAAACCAAACGAGTTAGCTTCAAATCCATGCGGAACACATGATTTAGCTTCAAATCAATGCGAAGCACATGGTTTAGCTTCATATGCTTGCGAAACAAGTGGTTTAGCTACAGATACTTGTGATAAACATGATTTAGCTTCAACTGCATGCGAAACAAACGAGTTAGTTTAAAATCCAAAAGAAACACACGATTTAGCTTCAAATCAATGCTAGTTAGAAGGCTTAGCTTCAAATCGATGCCATACGAATGATTTAGCTTCAAATACCTGCGATAGAAGTGACTTAGCTTCAAATGCAGGCGAAACAAACGAGTTAGCTTCAAGTCTATGCGAAAGACATGATTTAGCGTCAAATTCATGCGAAACACGTGGTTTAGCTTCATATTCTTGCGAAACAAATGGTTTAGATTCAGATACTTGTGATAAACATGATTTAGTTCCAATTCCAGGCGAAACAAACCAGGTAGCTTCAATTCCATGCGAAACACATGATTTAGCTTAAAATTCATGCGAAACAGATTATTTAGCTTCACATACTTGCGATTAAATGATATAGCTTCAAATGCAGGCGAAACAAACGAGTTAGCTTCAAATACATAGGAAACACATGATTTACCTTGAAATTAATGCAAAGTAGAAGGTTTATCTTCAAAGTCATGCGACACAAATGATTTAGTTTCAAATCAATGCGAAGTGGATGGCTTAACTTCAAATCCATGCGAAACAAATGATTTAGCTTCAAATACTTGCGACGTAAATGGTATAGCTTCAAATGCAGGCGAAACAAACCAGGTAGCTTCAATCCCATGCGAAACACATGATTTAGCTTAAAATACATACGAAACAAATGATTTAGCTTCAAATACTTGCGTTATAAATGATATAACATCAAATGCAGGCAAAACAAACGAGTTAGCTTCAAATCCATACGAAACACATGATTTACCTTCAAATTAATGCAAAGTAGGAGGCTTATCTTCAAATCCATGCGAAACACTTGATTTAGCTTCAAATCCAAGCGAAACACATGGTTTAGCTTCATATTCTTGCGAAACAAATGGTTTAGCTTCATATACTTGTGATAAACATGATTTAGCTTCAACCGCATGCGAAACAAACGAGTTAGCTTCAAATCCAAGCGAAACACATGATTTAGTTTCAAATCAATGCGAAGTAGATGGTTTAACTTCAAATCCATGCGAAACAAATGATTTATCTTCAAATACTTGCGACGTAAATGATATAGCTTCAAATGCAGGCGTAACAAACCAGGTAGCTTCAATTCCATGCGAAATACATGATTTAGCTTAAAATTCATACGAAACAAATGATTTATCTTCAAATACTTGCGATACAAGTGATCTAGCTTCAAATGCAGGCGAAACAAACCAGGTAGCTTCAATTCCATGGGAAACACATGATTTAGCTTAAAATTCATACGAAACAAATGATTTAGCTTCAAATACTTGCGATATAAACGATATACCTTCAAATGTAGGCAAAACAAACGAGTTAGCTTCAAATCCATGCGGAACACATGATTTAGCTTCAAATCAATGCGAAGCACATGATTTTGCTTCATATGCTTGCGAAACAAGTGGTTTAGCTTCAGATACTTGTGATAAACATGATTTAGCTTCAACTGCATGCGAAACAAACGAGTTAGTTTAAAATCCAAGAGAAACACACGATTTAGCTTCAAATCAATGCTAATTAGAAGGCTTAGCTTCAAATCGATGCCATACGAATGATTTAGCTTCAAATACTTGTGATATAAACGATATACCTTCAAATGTAGGCAAAACAAACGAGTTAGCTTCAAGTCTATGCGAAAGACATGATTTAGCTTCAAATTCATGCGAAGCACGTGGTTTAGCTTCATATTGTTGCGAAACAAATGGTTTAGATTCAGATACTTGTGATAAACATGATTTAGCTTCAAATGCAGGCGAAACAAACGAATTGGTTTCAAATCCATGCGAAACACATGATTTAGCTTCAAATCCATGCGAAACACATGATTTAGCTTCAAATCCAAGCGAAACACATGGTTTAGCTTCATATTCTTGCGAAACAAATGGTTTAGCTTCATATACTTGTTATAAACATGATTTAACTTCAACCGCCTGCGAAACAAACGAGTTAGCATTAAAACCAAGCGAGACACATGATTTAGCTTCAAATCAATGCGAAGTAGATGGCTTAGCTTCATATCCATACGAAACAAATGACTTAGCTTCAAATCCATGCGAAACAAATGATTTATCTTCAAATACTTGCGAATATAAGCGATACAGATCAAATGAATGCGAAACAAACGAGGTAGCTTCAAATCCATGCGAAACAAATGATTTTTCTACATATACTTGCGATACAAGTGAACTAGCTTCAATTGCAGCGAAACAAACCAGGCAGCTTCAATTCCATGCGAAACACATGATTTAGCTTAAAATTCATGCGAAACAGATTATTTAGCTTCAAATACTTGCGATATAAACGATATACCTTCAAATGCAGGCAAAACAAACGAGTTAGCTTCAAGTCCATGCGGAACACATGATTTAGCTTCAAATCAATGCGAAGCACATGGTTTAGCTTCATATGCTTGCGAAACAAGTGGTTTGGCTTCAGATACTTGTGATAAACATGATTTAGTTTCAACTGCATGCGAAACAAACGAGTTAGTTTAAAATCGAAGAGAAACACACGATTTAGCTTCAAGTCAATGCGAAGTAGAAGGCTTAGCTTCAAATCGATGCCATACGAATGATTTAGCTTCAAATACCTGCGTTAGAAGGGATATAGCTTCAAATGCAGGCGAAACAAACGAGTTAGATTCAAGTCTACGCGAAAGACATGATTTAGCTTCAAATTCATGCGAAACACGTGGTTTAGCTTCATATTCTTGCGAAACAAATGGTTTAGATTCAGATACTTGTGATAAACATGATTTTGAATCAAATGCAGGCGAAACAAACGAGTTAGTTTCAAATCCATGGGAAACACATGATTTAGATTCAAATCCAAGCGAAACACATGGTTTAGCTTCATATTCACGCGAAACAAATGGTTTAGCTTCATATACTTGTGATAAACCTGATTTAGCTTCAACCGCATGCGAAACAAACGAGTTAGCTTTAAAACCAAGCGAGACACATGATTTAGCTTCAAATCAATGCGAAGTAAGTGGCTTAGCTTCATATCCATGCGAAACAAATGACTTAGCTTCCTATACTTGCGAATATAAGTGATACTGCTTCAAATGCATGCGAAACAAACGAGTTAGCATCAAATCAATGAGAAGCACATGGTTTAGCTTCATGTACTTGCGAAACAAGTGGCTTAGCTTCAGATACTTGTGATAAACATGATTTAGCTTCAACTGTATGCGAAACAAACGAGTTAGTTTAAAATCCAAGCGAAACACACGATTTAGCTTAAAATCAATGCGAAGTAGAAGGCTTAGCTTCAAATCGATGCCATACGAATGATTTAGCTTCAAATACCTGCGATTAAATGATATAGCTTCAAATGCAGGCGAAACAAACGAGTTAGCTTCAAATCCATACGAAACACATGATTTACCTTCAAATTAATGCAAAGTAGAAGGTTTATCTTCAAAGCCATGCGACACAAATGACTTAGCTTCAAATACTTGTTATATAATTGATATAGCTTCAAATGCAGGCGAAACAAACGAGTTAGCTTCAAATCCAAGCGAAACACATGATTTAGTTTCAAATCAATGCGAAGTAGATGGCTTAACTTCAAATCCATGCGAAACAAATGGTTTAGCTTCAAATACTTGCGGCGTAAATGGTATAGCTTCAAATGCAGGCGAAACAAACCAAGTAGCTTCAATTCCATGCAAAACACATGATTTAGCTTAAAATTCATACGAAACAAATGATTTAGCTTCAAATACTTGCGATATAAACGATATACCTTCAAATGTAGGCAAAACAAACGAGTTAGCTTCAAATCCATGCGGAACACATGATTTAGCTTCAAATACTTGCTATATAAACGATATACCTTCAAATGTAGGCAAAACAAACGAGTTAGCTTCTAATCAATGCGAAGTAGAAGGCTTAGCTTCAAATCGAAGCCATACGAATGATTTAGCTTCAAATTCATGCGAAACACGTGGTTTAGCTTCATATTGTTGCGAAACAAATGGTTTAGATTCAGATACTTGTGATAAACATGATTTATCTTCAAATGCAGGCGAAACAAACGAGTTAGTTTCAGATCCATGCGAAACACATGATTTAGCTTCAAATCCAAGCGAAATACATGGTTTAGCTTCATATTCTTGCGAAACAAATGGTTTAGCTTCATATACTTGTGATAAACATGATTTAGCTTCAACCGCATGCGAAACAAACGAGTTAGCTTTAAAACCAAGCGAGACACATGATTTAGCTTCAAATCAATGCGAAGTAGGTGGCTTAGCTTCATATCCAGGCGAAAGAAATGACTTAGCTTCAAATACTTGCGAATATAAGTGATACTGCTTCAAATGCATGCGAAACAAACGAGTTAGCATCAAATCCATGCGAAACACATGATTTAGCTAAAAATCAATGCGAAGTAGAAGGCGTAGCCTGAAATCCATGCGGAACAGATTATTTAGCTTCACATACTTGCGATTAAATGATATAGCTTCAAATGCAGTCGAAACAAACGAGTTAGCTTCAAATCCATACGAAACACATGATTTACCTTCAAATTAATGCAAAGTAGAAGATTTATCTTCAAAGCCATGCGAATCAAATAATTTAGCTTCAAATGCTTGTCATATAAATGATATAGCCTCAAATGCAGGCCGAACAAACGAGTTAGCTTCAAATCCAAGCGAAACGTATGATTTAGCTTCAAATCAATGTGAAGTAGAAGGCTTAGCTTAAAAACTATGTGAATCAAATGTTTTCGCTTCAAATGCTTGTGATATACTTGATTTAGCTTCAACTGCATGCCAAACAAACGAGTTAGTTTCAAATCCAAGAGAAACACATAATTTAGCTTCAAGTCAGTGAGAAGTAGGAGGCTTCGCTTCAAATCCGTGCGAATCAAATTGTTTAGCTTCAAATACTTGTGAAATACATGATTATCCTTCAACTTCAGGCGAAACAAACGAGTTAGCTTCAAATCCATGCGAAACAAATGATTTTTCTTCAAATACTTGCGATACAACTGACATAGCTTCAAATGCAGGCGAAACAAACCAGTTAGCTTCAATTCCATGCGAAACACATGATTTAGCTTAAAATTGATGCGAAACACATGGATTAGCTTCAAATTCGTGCGTAACAAATGATTTAGATTCAAATACCAGCGGTATAAGTGAGTTAGCTTCAAATGCACACGAAACAAACGAGTTAGCTTCAGATACATGCGAAACAAATTGTTTAGCTACAAATACTTGTGATATACATTATTTAGCTAGAACTGCCTGCGAAACAAACGAGTCAGCTTCAAATCCATGCGAAACACATGATTTAGCTGCAAATCAATGCGATGTAGATGGTTTATCTTCAAATCCATGCGAAACAAATGATTTAGCTTCGGATACTTGCGACATAAGTGATATAGCTTCAAATGCAGGGGAAACAAACGAGTTAGCTTCAAATCCATGCAAAACACATGATTTATCTTCAAATTCATGCGAAACACATGGTTTAGCTTCATATTCTTGCGAAACAAATGGTTTAGGTTCAGATACTTGCGATATAAGTGATATAGATTCAAATGCAGGCGAAACAAACGAGTTACCTTCAAATCCAAGCGAAACACATGATTTAGCTTCAAATCCATGCGAACCACATGATTTAGTTTCATATCAATGTGAAGTAGAAGGCTTAGCTTCAAATCCACGCGAAACACACGATTTAGTTTCAAATCAATGCGAAGCAGAAGGCTTAGCTTCAAATACATGAGAAACAAATGATTTAGCTTCAGATACTTGCGATACAAGAGATATAGTTTCAGATGCAGGCAAAACAAACGAGTTATCTACAAATCCATGCGAAACACATCATTTAGCTTCAAATCAATGCGAAGTAGAAGGCTTAGCATATAAACCATGCGACACAAATGGTTTAGCTTCAAATATTTGTGATATACATGGTTTAGCTGCAACTGCATGCGAAACAAACGAGCAAGATTCAACTCCAAGCGAAAAAATGATTTAGCCATAAATCAATGCGAACTAGAAGGCTTGGCATCAAATCCAAGCGAAACACATGATTTATCTTCAAATCAATGCGAAACACATGAATTAGCTTCAAATCCATGAGAAACACCTGGTTTAGCTTCAAATTCCTGCGAAACAAATGGTTTAGCTTCAGATACTTGTGATAAACATGATTTAGCTTCAACTGCATGCGAAACAATCGCGTAAGCTACAAATGCAAGGGAAACGCATGATTTAGCTTCAAATCAATGCGAACTAGAAGGCGTAGCTTCAAATCCATGCGACACAAATGATTTAGCTTCGAATACATGCGATATAATTGATACAGCTTCAAATGCAGGCGAAACAAAACAGTTAGCTTCAAATCCAAGCGAAACACATGATTTAGTTTCAAATCAATGCGAAGTAGAAAGCGTAGCTCCAAATCCGTGCGAAACAAATGATTTAGCTTCAAATTCATGCGAAACAGATGATTTAACTTCAAATAGTTGCGATATAAATGATATAACTTCAAATGCAGGCAAAACAAACGAGTTAGCTTCAAATCCATGCGGAACACATGATTTAGCATCAAATCAATGCGAAACACATGGTTTTGCTTCATATACTTGTGATAAACATGATTTAGCTTCAACTGCATGCGAAACAAACGAGTTAGCATTAAAACCAAGCGAGACACATGATTTAGCTTCAAATATAAGCAAAACACATGGTTTAGCTTCATATTCTTGCGAAACAAATGGTTTAGGTTCAGATACTTGCGATATAAGTGATATAGATTCAAATGCAGGAGCAACTATCGAGTTAGCTCCAAATCCATGAGCTACAAATCAATGCGAAGTAGAAGGCTTAGCTTCAAATCCATGCGGAACCAATGATTTAGATTCAAATACTTGCAATATAAGTGATATAGAGTCAACTGCAGGCGAAACAAATGAGTTAGCTACAAATCCATGCAAAAACATGACTAACTCAAATCAATGTGATATAGAAGGTCTAGCTCCAAATCCATGCGAAACAAATGATTTAGCATCGGATACTTGCGACATAAGTGATATAGCTTCAAATGCAGGGGAAGCAAGCGAGTTAGCTTCAAATCCAAGCGCAACACATGATCTGGCTTCAAATCAATGCGAAGTAGATAGCTTAGCTTCGAATACATGCGAATCAAATAATTTAGCTTCAAATGCTTGTCATATAAATGATATAGCCTCAAATGCAGGCCGAACAAACGAGTTAGCTTCAAATCCAAGCGAAACGTATGATTTAGCTTCAAATCAATGTGAAGTAGAAAGCTTAGCTTAAAAACTATGTGAATCAAATGTTTTCGCTTCAAGTGCTTGTGATATACTTGATTTAGCTTCAACTGCATGCCAAACAAACGAGTTAGCTTCAAATCCAAGCGAAACACATGATTTACCTTCAAATTAATGCAAAGTAGAAGGCTTATCTTCAAAGCCATGCGACACAAATGATTTAGCTTCTAATACTTGCGATATAAATGATATAGCTTCAAATGCAGGCGAAAGAAACGAGTTAGTTTCAAATCCATGCGAAACACATGATTTAGCTTCAAATCCAAGCGAAATACATGGTTTAGCTTCATATTATTGCGAAACAAATGGTTTAGCTTCATATACTTGTGATAAACATGATTTAGCTTCAACCGCGTGCGAAACAAACGAGTTAGCTTCAAATCCAAGCGAAACACATGATTTAGTTTCATATCAATGCGAATTAGAATGCTTAACTACAAATCCATGCGAAACAAATGATTTAGCTTCACAATACTTGCGATATAAATGATGTAGCTACAAATGCAGGCGAAACAAACGAGTTAGCTTCAAATCCAAGCGAAACACATGATTTACCTTCAAATTAATGCAAAGTAGAAGGCTTATCTTCAAAGCCATGCGACACAAATGATTTAGCTTCTAATACTTGCGATATAAATGATATAGCTTCAAATGCAGGCGAAAGAAGCGAGTTAGTTTCAAATCCATGCGAAACACATGATTTAGCTTCAAATCCAAGCGAAATACATGGTTTAGCTTCATATTATTGCGAAACAAATGGTTTAGCTTCATTTACTTGTGATAAACATGATTTAGCTTCAACCGCGTGCGAAACAAACGTGTTGGCTTTAAAACCAAGCGAAACACATGATTTAGCTTCAAATTCATGCGGAACGCACGATTTCGCTTTAAATTATTCCGATACACATAAGTTCGCTTATAATGCATGCGAAATGCATGATTTAGCGTCAAACTCATGCGAAACACATGATTTGGCTTCAACTTCATGCGGAACGCATTATTTAGCTTCAAATTATTCCAATACGCATGATTTTGCTCATAATTCATCCGAAATACATGATTTAGCTTCTAATTCATGCGAAACACATGATTTAGCTTCAAATTCATGCGAAACAAACGAGTTAGCTTCAAATCCAAGGGAATCACATGATATTGCTTCAAATTAATGCGGAGTAGAAGGAGAAGCTTCAAATCCATGCGACGCAATTTATTTAGCTTCAAATATTTTGCGATATAATTGATAAAGCTTGAAATGCAGGCGAAACAAACGAGTTAGCTTCAAATCCAAGCGAAACACATGATTTAGTTTCAAATCAATGCGAAGTAGAAGTCTTTGCTTCAAATCCATGCGAAACACATGATTTAGTACCAAATCAATGCGAAGTAGAAGGCTTAGCTTCAAATCCATGCGAACCACATGATTTAGCTCCAAACACATGCGAAACACATGGTTTAGCTTCATATTCTTGCGAAATGAACAATTTAGCTTCAGATTGATGCGAAATACACGAATTAGTTTTAAACACACGCAAAACGTACGATTTAACTTAAATATCATGCGAAACACACGATTTCGCTTCAAATTCGTGCGAAATAACGATTTCAAACGAACGATTTAGCTTCAAATTCATGCGAAATGAACAATTTAGCTTCAGATTCATTCGAAATACAAGAATTAGCTTCGAATCCACGCGAGGCAAACGATTTAACGTCAATATCATGCGAAATATACGATTTCGCTTCAAATTCGTGCGAAATAACGATTTCAAACGAACGATTTAGCTTCAAATTCATGCGAAATGAACAATTTAGCTGCAGGTTCATTCGAAATACACGAATTAGCTTCAAATCCACGCGAGACAAACGATTTAGCGTCAATATCATGCGAAACACACGATTTCGCTTCAAATTCGAGCGAAATAGCGATTTTAAACAAACGATTTAGTTTCAAATTCATGAGAAATGAACAATTTAGCTTCAGATTCATTCGAAAAACACGAATTAGTTTTAAATATACGCGAAACATACTATTCAACTTCAATATCATGCGAAACACACGATATCCCTACAAATTCGTGCGAAATAGCGATTTTTAACAAACGATTTAGCTTCAAATTCATGCGAAATGAACAATTTAGCTTCAGATTCATTCGAAATACACGAATTAGCTTCAAATCCACGCGAGACAAACGATTTAGCGTCAATATCATGCGAAAGACACGATTTCGACTCAAATTCTTGCGAAATAGCGATTTCAGACGAACGATTTAGCTTCAAATTCATGCGAAATGAACAATTTAGCTTCAGATTCATGCGAAATACACGAATTAGTTTTAAATGCACGCGAAACATACGATTTAACGTCAATATCATGCGAAACACACTATTCCGCTACAAATTCGTGCGAAATAACGATTTCAAACGAACGATTTAGCTTCAAATTCATGCGAAATGAACAATTTAGCTTCAGGTACATTCGAAATACACGAATTAGTTTTAAATATACGCGAAACATACTATTCAACTTCAATATCATGCGAAACGCACGATATCCCTACAAATACGTGCGAAATAGCGATTTTAAACAAACGATTTAGTTTCAAATTCATGCGAAATGAACAATTTAGCTACAGATTCATTCGAAATACACGAATTAGCTTCGAATTCACGCGAGACAAACGATTTAACGTCAATATCATGCGAAATACAGGATTTCGCTACAAATTCTTGCGAAATAGCGATTTTAAACAAACGAGTTAGCTTCAAATTCATGCGAAATGATCAATTTAGCTTCAGATTCATTCGAAATACACGAATTAGCTTCAAATCCACGCGAGACAAACGATTTAGCGTCAATATCATGCGAAACACACGATTTCGCTACAAATTCTTGCGAAATAGCGATTTTAAACGAACGATTTAGCTTCAAATTCATGCGAAATGAACAATTTAGCTTCAGATTCATGCGAAATACACGAATTAGTTTTAAATGCACGCGAAACATACGATTTAACTTCAATATCATGCGAAACACACGATTCCGTTACAAATTCGTGCGAAATAACGATTTCAAACGAACGATTTAGCTTCAAATTCATGCAAAATGGACAATTTAACTTCAGGTACATTCGAAATACACGAATTAGTTTTAAATATACGCGAAACATACTATTCAACTTCAATATCAGGCGAAACACACGATATCCCTACAAATACGTGCGAAATAACGATTTCAAACGAACGATTTAGCTTCAAATTCATGCAAAATGGACAACTTAACTTCAGGTACATTCGAAATACACGAATTAGTTTTAAATATACGCGAAACATACTATTCAACTTCAATATCAGGCGATACACACGATTTCGCTTCAAATTCGAGCTAAATAGCGATTTTAAACGAACGATTTAGCTTCAAATTCATGCGAAATGAAAAATTTAGCTTCAGGTACATTCGAAATACACGAATTAGTTTTAAATATACGCGAAACATACTATTCAACTTCAATATCATGCGAAACACACGATATCCCTACAAATACGTGCGAAATAGCGATTTTAAACAAACGATTTAGTTTCAAATTCATGCGAAATGAACAATTTAGCTACAGATTCATTCGAAATACACGAATTAGCTTCGAATTCACGCGAGACAAACGATTTAACGTCAATATCATGCGAAATACACGATTTCGCTACAAATTCTTGCGAAATAGCGATTTTAAACAAACGAGTTAGCTTCAAATTCATGCGAAATGATCAATTTAGCTTCAGATTCATTCGACATACACGAATTAGCTTCAAATCCACGCGAGACAAACGATTTAGCGTCAATATCATGCGAAACACACGATTTCGCTACAAATTCTTGCGAAATAGCGATTTTAAACGAACGATTTAGCTTCAAATTCATGCGAAATGAACAATTTAGCTTCAGATTCATGCGAAATACACGAATTAGTTTTAAATGCACGCGAAACATACGATTTAACTTCAATATCATGCGAAACACACGATTCCGTTACAAATTCGTGCGAAATAACGATTTCAAACGAACGATTTAGCTTCAAATTCATGCAAAATGGACAATTTAACTTCAGGTACATTCGAAATACACGAATTAGTTTTAAATATACGCGAAACATACTATTCAACTTCAATATCAGGCGATACACACGATTTCGCTTCAAATTCGAGCTAAATAGCGATTTTAAACAAACGATTTAGCTTCAAATTCATGCGAAATGAAAAATTTAGCTTCAGGTACATTCGAAATACACGAATTAGTTTTAAATATACGCGAAACATACTATTCAACTTCAATATCATGCGAAACACACGATATCCCTACAAATACGTGCGAAATAGCGATTTTAAACAAACGATTTAGTTTCAAATTCATGCGAAATGAACAATTTAGCTTCAGATTCATTCGAAATACACGAATTAGCTTCGAATTCACGCGATACAAACGATTTAACGTCAATATCATGCGAAATACACGATTTCGCTACAAATTCTTGCGAAATAGCGATTTTAAACAAACGAGTTAGCTTCAAATTCATGCGAAATGATCAATTTAGCTTCAGATTCATTCGATATACACGAATTAGCTTCGAATCCACGCGAGACAAACGATTTAACGTCAATATCATGCGAAATACACGATTTCGCTTCAAATTCGTGCGAAATAACGATTTCAAACGAACGATTTAGCTTCAAATTCATGCGAAATGAACAATTTAGTTTCAGGTTCATTCGAAATACACGAATTAGCTTCAAATCCACGCGAGACAAACGATTTAGCGTCAATATCATGCGAAACACACGATTTCGCTACAAATTCTTGCGAAATAGCGATTTTAAAAGAACGATTTAGCTTCAAATTCATGCGAAATGAACAATTTAGCTTCAGATTCATGCGAAATACACGAATTAGTTTTAAATACACACGAAACATACGATTTAACTTCAATATCATGCGAAACACACGATTTCGCTTCAAATTCGTGCGAAATAACGATTTCAAACGAACGATTTTGCTTCAAATTCAAGCGGAATGAACAATTTAGCTTCAGATTCATGCGAATTACACGAATTAGTTTTAAATACACGCGAAACATACGATTTAACTTCAATATCATGCGATACACACGATTTCGCTTCAAATTCGAGCGTAATAGCGATTTTAAACAAACGATTTAGTTTCAAATTCATGCGAAATGAACAATTTAGCTTCAGATTCATTCGAAATACACGAATTAGTTTTAAATATACGCGAAACATACTATTCAACTTCAATATCAAGCGAAACACACGATATCCCTACAAATTCGTGCGAAATAGCGATTTTTAACAAACGATTTAGCTTCAAATTCATGCGAAATGAACAATTTAGCTTCAGATTCATTCGAAATACACGAATTAGCTTCAAATCCACGCGAGACAAACGATTTAACGTCAATATCATGCGAAATACACGATTTCGACTCAAATTCTTGCGAAATAGCGATTTCAGACGAACGATTTAGCTTCAAATTCATGCGAAATGAACAATTTAGCTTCAGATTCATGCGAAATGAACAATTTAGCTTCAGGTACATTCGAAATACACGAATTAGTTTTAAATATACGCGAAACATACTATTCAACTTCAATATCATGCGAAACACACGATATCCCTACAAATACGTGCGAAATAACGATTTCAAACGAACGATTTAGCTTCAAATTCATGCAAAATGGACAACTTAACTTCAGGTACATTCGAAATACACGAATTAGTTTTAAATATACGCGAAACATACTATTCAACTTCAATATCAGGCGATACACACGATTTCGCTTCAAATTCGAGCTAAATAGCGATTTTAAACGAACGATTTAGCTTCAAATTCATGCGAAATGAAAAATTTAGCTTCAGGTACATTCGAAATACACGAATTAGTTTTAAATATACGCGAAACATACTATTCAACTTCAATATCAAGCGAAACACACGATATCCCTACAAATTCGTGCGAAATAGCGATTTTTAACAAACGATTTAGCTTCAAATTCATGCGAAATGAACAATTTAGCATCAGATTCATTCGAAATACACGAATTCGCTTCAAATCCACGCGAAACAAACGATTTAGCGTCAATATCATGCAAAACACACGATTTCGCTACAAATTCTTGCGAAATAGCGATTTTAAACGAACGATTTAGCTTCAAATCCATGAGAACCAAACGAGTTAGCTTCAAATCCATGCTATACACATGAATTAGCTTCCAATCAATGCGAAGTAGAAGGCTTACCTTCAAATCCATGCGACACAAATGATTTAGCTTCAAATACCTGCGATATAAATGATATAGCCTCTAATGCAGGCGAAACTAACGAGTTAGCTTCAAGTCTATGCGAAACACATGATTTAGCTTCAAATTCATGCGAAACACGTGGTTTAGCTTCATATGCTTGCGAAACAAGTGGTTTAGCTTCAGATACTTGTGATAAACATGATTTAGCTTCAACCGCCTGCGAAACAAACGAGTTAGCATTAAAACCAAGCGAGACACATGATTTAGCTTCAAATCAATGCGAAGTAGATGGCTTAGCTTCATATCCATGCGACACAAATGACTTAGCTTCAAATACTTGTTATATAATTTACATAGTTTCAAATGCAGGCGAAACAGACGTGTTAGCTACAAATCCAAGCGAAACACATGATTTAGTTTCAAATCAATGCAAAGTAGATTGCTTAACTTCACATCCATGCGAAACAAATGATTTAGCTTCAAATACTTGCGACGTAAATGGTATAGCTTCAAATGCGGGCGTAACAAACCAGGTAGCTTCAATTCCATGCGAAACACATGATTTAGCTTAAAATTCATACGAAACAAATGATTTAGCTTCAAATACTTGCGATAGAAGTGATATAGCTTCAAATGCAGGCGAAACAAACCAGGTAGCTTCAATTCCATGCGAAACACATGATTTAGCTTAAAATTCCTGCGAAACAGATTATTTAGCTTCACATACTTGCAATTAAATGATATAGCTTCAAATGCAGGCGAAACAAACGAGTTAGCTTCAAATCCATACGAAATACATGATTTATCTTCAAATTAATGCAAAGTAGAAGGTTTATCTTCAAAGTCATGCGACACAAATGACAGCTTCAAATACTTGTTATATAATTGATATAGCTTCAAATGCAGGCGAAACAGACGTGTTAGCTTCAAATCCAAGCGTAACAAATGATTAAGTTTCAAATCAATGCGAAGTAGATGGCTTAACTTCAAATCCATGCGAAACATATGATTTAGCTTCAAATACTTGCGACGTAAATGGTATAGCTTCAAATGCAGGCGAAACAAACGAGGTAGCTTCAATTCCATGCGAAACACATGATTTAGCTTAAAATTCATACGAAACAAATGATTTAGCTTAAAATACTTGCGATATAAGCGATATATCTTCAAATGTAGGCAAAACAAACGAGTTAGCTTCAAATCCATGCGGAACACATGATTTAGCTTCAAATCAATGCGAAGCACATGGTTTAGCATCATATGCTTGCGAAACAAGTGGTTTAGCTACAGATACTTGTGATAAACATGATTTAGCTTCAACTGCATGCGAAACACACGAGTTAGTTTAAAATCCAAAAGAAACACACGATTTAGCTTCAAATCAATGCTAATTAGAAGGCTTAGCTTCAAATCGATGCCATACGAATGATTTAGCTTCAAATACCTGCGATAGAAGTGATATAGCTTCAAATGCAGGCGAAACAAACGAGTTAGCTTCAAATCCAAGCGAAACACATGAATTAGTTTCAAATCAATGCGAAGTAGATGGCTTAACTTCAAATCCATGCGAAACAAATGATTTATCTTCAAATACTTGCGACGTAAATGATATAGCTTCAAATGCAGGCGTAACAAACCAGGTAGCTTCAATTCCATGCGAAACACATGATTTAGCTTAAAATTCATACGAAACAAATGATTTATCTTCAAATACTTGCGATACGAGTGAACTAGCTTCAAATGCAGGCGAAACAAACCAGGTAGCTTCAATTCCATGCGAAACACATGATTTAGCTTAAAATTCATACGAAACAAATGATTTAGCTTCAAATACTTGCGATATAAACGATATACCATCAAATGTAGGTAAAACAAACGAGTTAGCTTCAAATCCATGCGGAACACATGATTTAGCTTCAAATCAATGCGAAGCACATGGTTTAGCTTCATATGCTTGCGAAACAAGTGACTTAGCTTCAGATACTTGTGATAAACATGGTTTAGCTTCAACTGCATGCGAAACAAACGAGTTAGTTTAAAATCCAAGAGAATCACACGATTTAGCTTCAAATCAATGCGAAGTAGAAGACTTAGCTTCAAATCGATGCCATACGAATGATTTAGCTTCAAATACCTGCGACAGAAGTGATATAGCTTCAAATGCAGGCGAAACAAACGAGTTAGATTCAAGTCTATGCGAAAGACATGATTTAGCTTCAAATTCATGCGAAACACGTGGTTTAGCTTCATATTCTTGCGAAACAAATGGTTTAGATTCAGATACTTGTGATAAACATGATTCAGCTTCAAATGCAGGCGAAACAAACGAATTAGTTTCAAATCCATGCGAAACACATGATTTAGCTTCAAATCCAAGCGAAACACATGGTTTACCTTCATATTCTTGCGAAACAAATGGTTTAGCTTCATATACTTGTGATAAACATGATTTAGCTTCAACCGCCTGCGAAACAAACGAGTTAGCATTAAAACCAAGCGAGACACATGATTTAGCTTCAAGTCAATGCGAAGTAAGTGGCTTAGCTTCATATCCATGCGAAACAAATGACTTAGCTTCCAATACTTGCGAATATAAGTGATACTGCTTCAAATGCATGCGAAACAAACGAGTTAGCATCAAATCAATGCGAAGCACATGGTTTAGCTTCATATACTTGCGAAACAAGTGGTTTAGCTTCAGATACTTGTGATAAACATGATTTAGCTTCAACTGTATGCGAAACAAACGAGTTAGTTTAAAATCCAAGCGAAACACACGATTTAGCTTAAAATCAATGCGAAGTAGAAGGCTTAGCTTCAAATCGATGCCATACGAATGATTTAGCTTCAAATACCTGCGATAGAAGTGATATAGCTTCAAATGCAGGCGAAACAAACGAGTTAGCTTCAAGTCTATGAGAAAGACATGATTTAGCTTCAAATTCATGCGAAACACGTGGTTTAGCTTCAGATACTTATGATAAACATGATTTAGCTTCAAATGCAGGCGAAACAAACCAGTTAGTTTCAAATCCATGCGAAACACATGATTTAGCTTTAAATCAATGCGAAGTAGATGGCTTAACTTCTTATCCATGCGAAACATATGACTTAGCTTCAAATACTTGCGAATATAAGTGATAAGCTTCAAATGCATGCGAAACAAACGAGTTAGCATCAAATCCATGCGAAACACATGATTTAGCTAAAAATCAATGCGAAGTAGAAGGCGTAGCTTCAAATCCATGCGGAACAAATGATTTAGCTTCAAATACTTGCGATATAAGTGATACAGGTTCAACTGCAGGCGAAACAAACGCGGTAGCATGAAATCCATGCGAAACAAATGATATTTCTTCAAATACTTGCGAAACAAATGATTTAGCTTCAAATACTTGCGTTATAAATGATATAACATCAAATGCAGGCAAAACAAACGTGTTAGCTTCAGATCCATGCGGAACACAAGATTTAGCTTCAAATACCTGCGATTAAATGATATAGCTTCAAATGCAGGCGAAACAAACGAGTTAGCTTCAAATCCATACGAAACACACGATTTACCTTCAAATTAATGCAAAGTAGAAGGTTTATCTTCAAAGCCATGCGACACAAATGACTCAGCTTCAAATACTTGTTATATAATTGATATAGCTTCAAATGCAGGCGAATCAAACGAGTTAGCTTCAAATCCAAGCGAAACACATGATTTAGATTCAAATCAGTGCGAAGTAGATGGCTTAACTTCAAATCCATGCGAAACAAATGATTTAGTTTCAAATACTTGCGACGTAAATGATATAGCTTCAAATGCAGGCGAAACAAACCAGGTAGCTTCAATTCCATGCGAAACACATGATTTAGCTTAAAATTCATACGAAACAAATGATTTAGCTTCAAATACTTGCGATATAAACGATATACCTTCAAATGCAGGCAAAACAAACGAGTTAGCTTCAAATCCATGCGGAATACACGATTTAGCTTCAAATCAATGCGAAGCACATGGTTTAGCTTCAAATCACTGCGAAGTAGAAAGGTTAGCTTCAAATCCAAGCGAATCAAATGATTTATACTCAAATACTTGTGAGATGCATGATATAGCTTCAAATGCAGGCGAAACAAACGAGTTAGCTTCAAATCCATGCGAAACACATGATTTAGCTTCAAATCACTGCGAAGTAGAAAGCTTAGCTTCAAATCCGTGCAAATGAAATGATTTAGACTCAAATACTTGCGAGATGCATGATATAGCTTCAAATGCAGGCGATAGAAACGAGTTAGCTTCAAATCCATGCGAAACACATGATTTAGTTTCAAATCAATGTGATGTAGAAGGCTTCGCTTCAAATCCATCCGAAACAAATGGTTTAGATTCAAATACTTGCGATATACATGTTTTAGCTTCAACTGCACACGAAACAAACGAGTTAGCTTCAAATCCAATCGAAACACATGATTTAGCTTCAAATCAAAGCGATGTAGAAGGTTTAGCTTCAAATCCATGCGAAACAAATCATTTTGGTTCAAATACTTGCGATATGAGTGATATAGATACGAATTCAGACGAAACAAACAAGTTAGATTCAAATCTATGCGATACACAAGCTTTAGCTTCAAATCAATGCGATGTGGAAGGTTTAGCTTCAAATCCATGCCAGACAAATGATTTAGCTTCAAATACTTGCGATATAAATGATATAGCTTCAAATCAATGCGAACTAGATGTCTGAGCTTCAAAGCCATGCGAAAGAATTGATTTTTCTTCAACTACTTGCGGTACAAGTGATATAGCTTTAAATGCAGGCGAAACGAACCAGTTAGCTTCAATTCCATGCGAAACGCATGATTTAGCTACAAATCAATGCGACGTAGAAGGCTTAGCTTCTAATCCATGCAAAACACATGATTTAGCTTCAAATTCATGCGAAACAAATGATTTAGCATCAGATACTTGCTATGTAAGTGATATAGCTTCAAATGCAGAGGAATCAAACAAGTTAGCTTCAAAATCCATGCCATACATATAATTTAGCTTCATGTACTTACGATATAAGTGCAATAGCTTCAAATGCAGACGAAACAAACGAGTTAGCTTCAAATCCAATCTAAACACATGAGTTAGCGTCAAATCAAAGCGATGTAGAATCTTTAGCTTCAAATACATGCGAAACAAATCATTTAGGTTCAAATACTTGCGATATGAGTGATATAGATACGAATGCAGAAAAAACAAACGAGTTAGATTCAAATCCATGCGATACACAAGCTTCAGCTTCAAATCAATGCGATGTGGAAGGGTTAGCTTCAAATCCATGCCAGACAAATGATTTAGCTTCAAATACTTGCGATATAAATGATATAGCTTCAAATCAATGCGAACTAGATGTCATAGCTTCAAAGCCATGCGAAAGAATTGATTTTTCTTCAAATACATGCGGTACAAGTGATATTGCTTTAAATGCAGGCGAAACGATCCAGTTAGCTTCAATTACATGCGAAACGCATGATTTAGCTGCAAATCAATGCGACGTAGAAGGTTCAGCTTCAAATCCATCCGAAACAAATGGTTTAGCTTCAAATACTTGCGATATACATGTTTTAGCTTCAACTGTATACGAAACAAACGAGTTAGCTTCACATCCAAGCGATACACATGATTTAGCTAAAAATCAATGAGAAGGAGAAATCTTAGCTTCAAATCCATGCGAATCAAATGATTTAGTCTCAAATACGTGTGATAAACATGATTTAGCTTCAACTGCAAGCGAAACAATCGCGTTAGCGTCAAATACAAGGTAAACAAATGATTTAGCTTCAAATCAATGCGAAGTTGAAGGCTTAGCTTCAAATCCAAGCGACACAAATGATTTAGCTTCAGATACTTGCGATACAAGTGATATAGCTTCAAATTCAGGCGATACAAACGAGTTACCTTCAAATCCAAGCAAAACACATGATAAAGCTTCAAATCAATGCAATGTAGAGGGTATAGCTACAAAATCCATGCTATACACATGATTTAGCTTCAAATCAATGCGAAGTAGAAGGCTTAGCTTCAAATCCATGCAAAATAAATGATTTAGGTTCAGATACTTGCGATATAAGTGATATAGCTTCAAATGCAGGAGAAACAAACGAGTTAGCTCCAAATCCATGCGAAACATATGATTTAGCTTCAAATCAATGCGATGTAGAAGGTTTAGATTCAAATCCAAGCGAAACAAACGAATGAGCTTCAAATCCATGCAAAACACATGATTTAGCTTCAAATCAATGCGAACTAGAAGGCTTAGCTTCAAATCGATCCGAAACAAATGATTTAGATACAGATACTTGCGATATAAGTGATATAGCTTCAAATGCAGGAGAAACAAACGAGTTAGCTCCAAATCCATGCGAAACACATGATTTAGCTTAAAATCAATGCGATGTAGAAGGTTTTGATTCAAATCCAAGCGAACAAACGAATTAACCTCAAATCCATGCAAAACACATGATTTAGCTTCTAATCAATGCGAACTAGAAGGCTTAGCTTCAAATCCATCCGAAACAAATGGTTTAGCTTCAAATACTTGTGATATGCTCGATATAGCTTCAAATGCAGGCGAAACATACGAGTTAGCTTCAAATCCATGCGAAACACATGGTTTAGCTTCAAATCACTGCGAAGTAGAAAGCTTAGCTTCAAATCCATGCGAATTAATTGATTTAGACACAAATACTTGTGATATGAATGATATAGCTTCAAATGCAGGCGAAACAAACGAGTTCGCTTCAAATCCAAGCGAAACACATGATTTAGCTTCAAATCAATGCGAAGGAGAAAGCTTAGCTTCAAATCCATGCGAATCAAATGATTTAGTCTCAAATACATATGATAAACATGATTTAGCTTCAACTGCAGGCGAAACAATCGCGTTAGCTTCAAATCCAAGGTAAACAAATGATTTAGCTTCAAATCAATGCGAAGTCGAAGACTTAGCTTCAACTCAATGCGAAACAAATGGTTTATCTACAATTACTTGTGGTATACACTGATTTGCCTACAACTGCTTGCGAAACAAACGAGTAAGCTTCAAATCCATGCTATACACATGATATAGCATCAAATCCATGCGAAGTAGAAGGCTTAGCTTCAAATCCATGCGAAACAAATGATTTAGGTTCAGATACTTGCGATATAAGTGAAATAGCTTCAAAAGCAGGAGAAACAAAAGAGTTAGCTCCAAATCCATGCGAAACATATGATTTAGCTTCAAATCAATGCGATGTAGAAGGTTTAGATTCAAATCCAAGCGAAACAAACGAATTAGCTTCAAATCCATGAAAAACACATGATTTAGCTTCAGATCAATGTGAACTAGAAGCCGTAGCTTTAAATCCATCCGAAACAAATTGTTTAACTTCAAATACTTGTGATATACATGATTTAGCTTCACATGCAGACGAAACAAATGAGTGGGCTTCAAATCCATTCGAAACACAGGATTTAGTTTCAAATCAATGTGATGTAGAAGGCTTAGCTTCAAATCCATCCGACACAAATGGTTTAGCTTCAAATACTTGCGATATACATGTTTTAGCTTCAACTGCATACGAAACAAACGAGTTAGCTTCTAATCCAAGCGAAACACATGATTTAGCTTCAAATCAATGCGAAGGAGAAAGCTTAGCTTCAAATCTATGCGAATCAAATGATTTAGTCTCAAATACGTGTGATAAACATGATTTAGCTTCAACTGCAGGCGAAACAATCGCGTTAGCTTCAAATCCAAGGTAAACAAATGATTTAGCTTCAAATCAATGCGAAGTCGAAGACTTAGCTTCAACTCAATTCGAAACAAATGGTTTAGCTACAATTACTTGTGGTATACACTGATTTGCCTACAACTGCTTGCGAAACAAACGAGTAAGTTTCAAATCCATGCTATTCACATGATATAGCTTCAAATCAATGCGAAGTAGATAGCTTAGCTTCAAATCCATGCGAAATAAATGATTTAGATACAAATACTTGCGATATAAGTGATATAGCTTCAAATGGAGGAGAAACAAACGAGTTAGCTCCAAATCCATGCGAAACATTTGATTTAGCTTCAAATCAATGCGATGTTGAAGATTTAGATTCAAATCCAAGCGAAACAAACGAATTAGCTTCAAATCCATGCAAAACACATGATTTAGCTTCAAATCAATGTGAACTAGAACGATTAGCTTCAAATTCATCCGAAACAAATGGTTTAGCTTCAAATACTTGCGATATAAGTAATATAGATTCAACTGCAGGCGAAACAAACGAGATAGCTTCAAATCCATGCGAAACAAATGATTTTTCTTCAAATACTTGCGATACAAGTGAACTAGCTTCAAATGCAGGCGAAACAATTACAAACACATTTAGCTTAAAATTCATGCGGAAAACATGGATTATCTTCAAATTCGTGCGAAATAAATGATTTCGCTTCTAATACTTGAGATGTAAGTGATATAGTTTCAAATGCAGGCGAAACAAACGAGTTAGCATCAAATCCATGCGAAACACATGATTATGCTTCAAATCAATGCTATGTAGACGGTTTAGCTTCAAATCCGTGCGACACGAATAATTTAGCTTCAAATATTTGCGATGTATGTGATATAGATACAAATGCAGACGAAACGAACGAGTTAGCACCAAATCCATGCGAAACACATGCTTTAGCTTCAAATCAATTCGAAGTAGAAGGATTAGCTTCAAATCCATTCGGAACAAATGGTTTAGCTTCAGATACTTGCGATAAACATGATTTAGCTACAACTGCATGCGAAAGAAACGAGTTAGCTTCAAATCCATGCAAAACACATGTCGTAGCTTCAAATTAATGCGAAGTAGAAGACATAGCTTCAAATCCAAGAGAAATACATGCTTTAGATTCAATTCAATACGAAGTAGAAAGCTTAGCTTCAAATCCATGCGAAACAGATGATTTAGCTTCACATACTTGCGATATAAATGATATAGCTTCAAATGCAGGCGAAACAAACGAGTTAGCTTCAAATCCATGCGAAACACACGATTTAGGTTCAAATCAATGCGAAGTAGAAGACTTAGCTTGAAATCCATGCGGAACACATAATTTAGCTACAAATCAATGCGAAGAAGGTGGCTTAGCTTCAAATCCATGCGAAACACATGACTTAGCTTCAAATCCATGCGTAACACATGTTTTAGCTTCAAATGAATGCGAAGCAGAAGGCTTAGCATCAAATCCATGCGAAACACATGATTTAGCATCAAATCCATTGGAAACTCACGATGTAGAATCAAATTCATGCGAAACAAATGGTTTAGCTTCATATTCTTGTGAAACAAATGGTTTAGCTTCTGATAATTGTGATAAACGTGATTTAGCTTCAACTGCATACGAAACAAACGAGTTAGCTTCAAATTCAACGGAATCACGTGATTTAGTTTCAAATCAATGCGAAGTTGAAAGCTTAGCTTCAAATCCATGCAAAATATATGAGTTACCTTCAAATACTTGCGATATAAATGAAATAGCTTCAAAATGCAGGCAAAACAAACGCGATAGATTGAAATTCATGGAAACGCACGATTTTGTTTCAAATTCATGCGAAACACATGGTTTAGCTTCAAATCCAAGCGAAACAAATGATTTAGCCTCAAATCAATGCGATGTAGAAGGCTTAGCTTCAAATCCGCGCGAAACAAATGATTTAGCTTCAAATACTTGCGATAGAAGTGATATAGCTTCAAATGCAGGCGAAACAAACGAGTTAGCTTCAAATCCATGCGAAACACATGATTTAGCTTCAAATAAATGCGAAAAAGAAGGCGTAGAATCAAATCCATGCGACACAATTGATTTAGCTTCAAATACTTGCGACATAATTGATATAGCTTCAAATGCAGGCGAAACAAACGAGTTAGCTTCAAATCCATGAAAAACACATGATTTAGCTTCAGATCAATGTGAACTAGAAGCCTTAGCTTCAAATCCATCCGAAACAAATTGTTTAGCTTCAAATACTTGTGATATACATGATTTAGCTTCACATGCAGGCGAAGCAAACGAGTTCGCTTCAAATCCATGCGTAACAAAGGATTTAGTTTCAAATCAATGTGATGTAGTATGCTTTGCTTCAAATCCATCCGAAACAAATGGTTTAGCTTCAAATACTTGCGATATACATGTTTTAGCTTCAACTGCATACGAAACAAACGAGTTAGCTTCAAATCCATGCGAAACACATGATTTTGCTTCACATGCAGGCGAAACAAGCGAGTGGGCTTCAAATCCATGCGAAACACATGATTTAGTTTCAAATCAATGTGATGTAGAAAGCTTAGTTTCAAATCCATCCGAAACAAATGGTTTATCTTCAAATACTTGCGATATACATGTTTTAGCTTCAACTGTATACGAAACAAACGAGTTAGCTTCAAATCCAAGCGAAACACATGATTTAGCTTCAAATCAATGCGAAGGAGAAAGCTTAGCTTCAAATCCACGCTAATCAAATGATTTAGTCTCAAATACGTGTGATAAACATGATTTAGCTTCAACTGCAGGCGAAACAATCGCGTTAGCTTCAAATCCAAGGTAAACAAATGATTTAGCTTCAAATTAATGCGAAGTAGATAGCTTAGCTTCAAATCCATGCGAAACAAATGATTTAGATACAAATACTTGCGATATATGTGATATAGCTTCAAATGCAGGAGAAACAACTGAGTTAGCTCCAAATCCATGCGAAACATTTGATTTAGCTTCAAATCAATGCGATGTAGAAGATTTAGATTCAAATCCAAGCGAAACAAACGAATTAGCTTCAAATCCATGCAAAACACATGATTTAGCTTCAAATCAATGTGAACTAGAACGATTAGCTTCAAATCCATCCGAAACAAATGGTTTAGCTTCAAATACTTGCGATATAAGTAATATAGATTCAACTGCAGGCGAAACAAACGAGATAGCTTCAAATCCATGCGAAACAAATGATTTTTCTTCAAATACTTGCGATAGAAGTGAACTAGCTTCAAATGCAGGCGAAACAATTACAAACACATTTAGCTTAAAATTCATGCGAAAAACATGGATCAGCTTCAAATTCATGCGAAACACATGGTTTAGCTTCATATTCTTGCGAAACATATGGTTTAGTTTCAGATACTTGTGATAAACATGATTTAGCTTCAACTGCATGCGAAACAAACGAGTTAGCTTCAAATCCATGCGAAACAAATTATTTAGCTACAAATCAATGCGAAGTAGAAGGCTTAGCTCCAAATCCATGCGTAACCAATGATTTAGATTCAAATACTTGCGATTAAGTGATATAGAGTCAACTGCAGGCGAAACAAACGTGTTAGCTACAAATCCATGCAAAAAACATGACTAACTTCAAATCAATGCAACATAGAATGTCTAGCTTCAAATCCATGCGAAACACATGATTTAGCTTCACATACTTGCGATAAAAATGATATAGCTTGAAATGCAGGCGAAACAAACGAGTTAGCTTCAAATCCATGCGAAACACATGATTTATCACCAAATCCATGGGAAACTCAAGATTTAGATTCAAATTCATGCGAAACAAATGGTTTAGCTTCATATTCTGTGAAACAAATGGTTTAGCTTCAGATAATTGTGATAAACATGATTTAGCTTCATCTGCATACGAAACAAACTAGTTAGAATCACATTCACGGGAATCACATGATTTAGTTTCAAATCTATGCGAAGTTGAAAGCTTAGCATCAAATCCATGCGAAATATATGAGTTACCTTCAAATACTTGCGATATAAATGAAATAGCTTCAAATGCAGGCGAAGCAAAAGCGATAGCTTGAAATGAATGGAAACGCATGATTTAGTTTCAAATTCATGCGAAACACGTGATTTAGCTTAAGATAAAAGCGAAACAAATGATATTGCCTTAAATCAATGCGAAGTAGAAGGCTTAGCTTCAAATCAATGCGAAGTGGAAGACATAGCTTCAAAGCCATGCGACACAAATGATTTAGCTTCAAATACTTGCGACATAATTGATATAGCTTCACATGCAGGCGAAACATACGAGTTAGCTTCAAATCCATGCGAAACATATGATTAGCTTCAAATCCATGCGAAACACATGGTTTAGCTTCATATTCCTGCGTAACAAATGCCTTAGCTTCAGATGCTTGTGATAAACATGATTTACTTTCAACTGCATGCGAAACAATCGCGTCAGCTTCCAATCCAAAGGAAACAAATGATTTAGCTTCAAATCAATGCGAAGTTGAAGGCTTAGCTTCAAATCAATGCGAAACAAATGGTTTAGCTTCAAATGCTTGTGCTATACATGATTTTCATTCAACCGCATGCGGAACAAACGAGTTAGCTTCAAATCCATCCGAAACACATGATTTAGTTTCAAATCAATGCGAAGTAGAAGGCTTAGCTTCAAATCAATGCGAAGTGGAAGACTTAGCTTCAAAGCCATGCGACACAAATGATTTAGCTTCAAATACTTGCGACATAATTGATATAGCTTCAAATGCAGGCGATACAAACGAGTTAGCTTCAAATCCAATTCGAAACACATGATTTAGTTTCAAATCAATGCGAAGTAGAATGCATAGCTTCAAATCCGTCCGAAACAAATGATTTAGCTTCACATACTTACGATATAAATGATATAGCTTCAAATGCAGGCGAAACAAACGAATTAGCTTCAAATCCATGCGAAACAACTGATTTGGCTTGAAATACTTGCGAATATAAACGATGTAGCTTCAAATGGAGGCGAAACAAACGAGTTAGCTTCAAATCCATGCGTAACACATGATTTAGTTTCAAATCAATGCGAAGTAGAAGGCTTAGCTTGAAATCCCTGCGAAACAAATGATTTAGCTTCAAATACTTGCGATAAAAATGATATAGCTTCAAATGCAGTCAAAACAAACGAGTTAGCTTCAAATCCATGCGGAACACATGATTTGGCTTCAAATCAATTCGAAACAAATGGTTTAGATTCATATACTTGCGAAACAAGTGGTTCAGCTTCAGTTACTTGTGATAAACATGATTTGGCATCAACTGCATGCGAAACATCGAGTTAGCTTCAAATCCAAGGGAAACACGTGATTTAGCTTCAAATCAAAGCGAAACACATGGTTTAGCTTCATATTATTGCGCAGCAAATGGTTTAGCTTTTTATACTTGTGATAAACATGATTTAGCTTCAACTGCATGCGAAACAAGCGAGTTAGCTTCAAATTCATGCGAAACAAACGAGTTAGCTTCAAATCCAAGGGAAACACATGATTTAAATTCAAATCAATGCGAAGAAAAAGGCTTAGCTTCAAATCAATGCGAAGCAACAACCGGTTTATCTTAAAATACTTGTGATGTTCATGATTTAACTTCAACTGTATGCGAAACAAACGAGTTACCTTCAAATCCATGCGAAATGCATTATTTTGCTTCAAATCAATGCGAAGTAGAACACTTAGCTTCAAATCTATGCGGAACAAATGGTTCGGCTTCAAATACTTGTGATATACATGATTTATCTTCAACTGCATGCGAAACAAACGAGTTAGCTCCCAATCCATTCGAAACACATGATTTAGCTTCAAATCAAAGCGAAACACATGATTTAGCTTCAAATAAACGCGATGTAGAAAGTTTGGCTTCATAAACCGTGCGAAACAAATGATTTCGCTTCAAATACTTGCGATATAAATGATATAGCTCCAAATGCAGGCAACACAAACGAGTCAGCTTCAAATATATGCGAAACACATGATTTAGCTTCAAATTCATGCGACACACATGGCTTAGCTTCATATTCTTGCGAAACAAATGGTTTAGCTTCAGATACCAGTAATAAATATGATTTAGCTTCAACTGCATGCGAAACAAACGAGTTAGCATCAAATCAATTCGAAACGCATGTTGTAGCTTCAAATCCATGTGAAGTAGTAGGCTTAGCTTCAAATACATGAGAAGCAAATGATTTAGCTTCAAATAATTGCGATATAAGTGACATAACACCAAAAGCAGGCGAAACAGAGGAGTAAGCATCATATCCATGCGAAACAAATGCTTTAGGTTCAGATACTTATGATATAAGTGATATAGCTTCAAATGCAGGAGAAACTGTCGAGTTAGCTCCAAATGCATGCGAAACAAATGATTTAGCTACAAATCAATGCGAAGTAGAAGGCTTAGCTTCAAATCAATGCGGAACCAATGATTTAGATTCAAATACATGCCGTATAAGTGATATAGTGTCAACTGCAGGCGACGCAATCGAGTTAGCTACAAATCCATGCAAAAACGTGACAAACTTCAAATCAATGCGATATAGAAGGTCTAGCACCAAATCCATGCGAAACACATGATTTAGCTGCAAATCAATGCGATGTGGAAGATTCTGCTTCAAGTCCATGCGAAACACATGATTTAGTTCCAAATCAATGTGAAGTAGAAGGCGTAGCTTCAAATCCATGCGACACAATTTATTTAGCTTCAAATATTTTGCGATAGAATTGATAAAACTTCAAATGCAGGCGAAACAAACGAGTTAGTTTCAAATCCAAGCAAAACACATGATTTAGTTTCAAATCAATGCGAAGTAGAAGGCTTTGCTTCAAATCCATGCGAAACACATGATTTAGATTCAAATCAATGCGAAGTAGAAGGCTTAGCGTCAAATCAATGCGGAACCGATGATTTAGATTCAAATACTTGCGATATAAGTGATATAGTGTCAACTGCAGGCGACACAAACGAGTTAGCTACAAATCCATGCAAAAAACATGACTAACATCAAATCAATGCGATATAAAAGGTCTAGCTCCAAATCCATGCGAAACACATGATTAGAGCTGCAAATCAATGCGATGTGGAAGGTTCTGCTTCAAATCCATGCGAAACAAATGATTTAGCATCAGATACTTGCGATATAAGTGATGTAGCTTCAAATGCAGAAGAAACAATCGAGTTAGCTACAAATCCATGCAAAACACATGATTTAGCTTCAAATTCATGCGAAACACATGGTTTAGCTTCATATTCTTGCGAAACATATGGTTTAGTTTCAGATACTTGTGATAAACATGATTTAGCTTCAACTGCATGCGAAACAAACGAGTTAGCTTCAAATCCATGCGAAACAAATTATTTAGCTACAAATCAATGCGAAGTAGAAGGTATAGCTCCAAATCCATGCGGAACCAAAGGTTTAGTTTCAGATACTTGTGATAAACTTGATTTAGATTCAACTGCATGCGAAACAAACGAGTTAGCTTCAAATCCACGCGAAACAAATTATTTAGCTACAAATCAATGCGAAGTAGAAGGCTTAGCTCCAAATCCATGCGGAACCAATGATTTAGATTCAAATACTTGCGATTAAGTGAGATAGAGTCAACTGCAGGCGAAACAAACGTGTTAGCTGCAAATCCATGCAAAAAACATGACTAACTTCAAATCAATGCAACATAGAAGGTCTAGCTCCAAATCCATGCGAAACACATAATTTAGCTGCAAATCAATGCGATGAGGAAGATTCTGCTTCAAATCCATGCGAAACACATGATTTAGTTTCAAATCAATGTGAAGTAGAAGGCTTAGCTTCAAATCCATGCGAAACACATGATTTAGCTTCACATACTTGCGATAAAAATGATATAGCTTGAAATGCAGGCGAAACAAACGAGTTAGCTTCTAATCCAAGCGAAACACGTGGTCTAGTTTCAAATCATTGCGAAGTAGAAGGCTTACCTTCGAAGCAATGCGAAACATATGATTTAGCTTCAAATACTTGCGATATAAACGATATAGCTTCAAATGCAGGCGTAATAAACGCCTTAGCTTCAAATCCATGCGAAACACATAATTTAGCTACAAATCAATGCGAAGTAGAAGGCATTGCTTCAAATCCATGCGAAACACATGAATTAGCTTCAAATCCATGCGTAACACATGTTTTAGCTTCAAATCAATACGAAGCAGAAGGCTTAGCATCATATCCATGCGACACAAATGAATTAGCTTCAAATGCTTGCGAAATAAATGGTACAGATTCAAATAAAGTCGAAACAAACGAGGTGTCTTCAAATCCATGCAAAACAAACGAGTTAGCTTCAAATCCATGCGAAACACATGATTTATCACCAAATCCATGGGAAACTCAAGATTTAGATTCAAATTCATGCGAAACAAATGGTTTAGCTTCATATTCTGTGGAACAAATGGTTTAGCTTCAGATAATTGTGATAAACATGTTTTAGCTTCATCTGCATACGAAACAAACTAGTTAGAATCACATTCACGGGAATCACATGATTTAGTTTCAAATCTATGCGAAGTTGAAAGCTTAGCATTAAATCCATGCGAAATATATGAGTTACCTTCAAATACTTGCGATATAAATGAAATAGCTTCAAATGCAGGCGAAGCAAAAGCGATAGCTTGAAATGAATGGAAACGCATGATTTAGTTTCAAATTCATGCGAAACACGTGATTTAGCTTAAGATAAAAGCGAAACAAATGATATTGCCTTAAATCAATGCGAAGTAGAAGGCTTAGCTTCAAATCAATGCGAAGTGGAAGACATAGCTTCAAAGCCATGCGACACAAATGATTTAGCTTCAAATACTTGCGACATAATTGATATAGCTTCACATGCAGGCGAAACATACGAGTTAGCTTCAAATCCATGCGAAACATATGATTAGCTTCAAATCCATGCGAAACACATGGTTTAGCTTCATATTCTTGCGTAACAAATGCCTTAGCTTCAGATGCTTGTGATAAACATGATTTACTTTCAACTGCATGCGAAACAATCGCGTCAGCTTCCAATCCAAAGGAAACAAATGATTTAGCTTCAAATCAATGCGAAGTTGAAGGCTTATCTTCAAATCAATGCGAAACAAATGGTTTAGCTTCAAATACTTGTGCTATACATGATTTTCATTCAACCGCATGCGGAACAAACGAGTTAGCTTCAAATCCATGCGAAACACATGATTTAGTTTCAAATCAATGCGAAGTAGAAGGTTTAGCTTCAAATCAATGCGAAGTGGAAGACTTAGCTTCAAAGCCATGCGACACAAATGATTTAGCTTCAAATACTTGCGACATAATTGATATAGCTTCAAATGCAGGCGATACAAACGAGTTAGCTTCAAATCCAATTCGAAACACATGATTTAGTTTCAAATCAATGCGAAGTAGAAGGCATAGCTTCAAATCCATCCGAAACAAATGATTTAGCTTCACATACTTACGATATAAATGATATAGCTTCAAATGCAGGCGAAACAAACGAGATAGCTTCAAATCCATGCGAAACACATGATTTAGATGCAAATCAATGCGAAGCACATGGGTTAGCTTCATATTCTTGCGAAACAAGTGGTTTAGCTTCAGATACTTGTGATAAACATGATTTAGCTTCAACTGCATGCGAAACAAACGAGTTAGCTTCAAATACATGCCAAACACATGATTTAGCTTCATATCAATGCGAAGTAGAAGGCGTAGCTTCAAATCCACGCGACACAAATGATTTAGCTTTAAAAACTTGCGATGTAATTGTTAAAGCTTCAAATGCAGACGAAACAAACGAATTAGCTTCAAATCCATGCGAAACAACTGATTTGGCTTCAAATACTTGCGAATATAAACGATGTAGCTTCAAATGGAGGCGAAACAAACGAGTTAGATACAAATCCATGCGAAACACATGATTTAGTTTCAAATCAAAGCGAAGTAGAAAGCTTAGCTTCAAATCCCTGCGAAACAAATGATTTAGCTACAAATCAATGCGAAGTAAAAGGCTTAGCTTCAAAGCGATGCGACACAAATGATTTAGCTTCAAATACTTACGACATAATCCATATAGCTTCAAATGCAGGCGAAACAAACGAGTTAGCTTCAAATCCATGCGAAACATATGATTAGCTTCAAATCCATGCGAAACACATGGTTTAGCTTCATATTCTTGCGAAACAAATGGCTTAGCTTCAGATACTTGTGATAAACATGATTTACCTTCAATTGCATGCGAAACATCGAGTTAGCTTCAAATCCAAGGGAAACAAATGAATTAGCTACAAATCAATGCGAAGTAGAAGGCTTAGCTTCAAAGCGATGCGACACAAATGATTTAGCTTCAAATACTTGCGATATAATCGATATAGCTTCAAATGCTGGCGAAACAAAAGAGTTAGCTTCTAAACCATGCGAAACAAATTATTTAGCTACAAATCAATGCGAAGTAGAAGGCTTAGCTCCAAATCCATGCGGAACCAATGATTTAGATTCAAATACTTGCGATTAAGTGAGATAGAGTCAACTGCAGGCGAAACAAACGTGTTAGCTGCAAATCCATGCAAAAAACATGACTAACTTCAAATCAATGCAACATAGAAGGTCTAGCTCCAAATCCATGCGAAACACATAATTTAGCTGCAAATCAATGCGATGAGGAAGATTCTGCTTCAAATCCATGCGAAACACATGATTTAGTTTCAAATCAATGTGAAGTAGAAGGCTTAGCTTCAAATCCATGCGAAACACATGATTTAGCTTCACATACTTGCGATAAAAATGATATAGCTTGAAATGCAGGCGAAACAAACGAGTTAGCTTTTAATCCAAGCGAAACACGTGGTCTAGTTTCAAATCATTGCGAAGTAGAAGGCTTACCTTCGAAGCAATGCGAAACATATGATTTAGCTTCAAATACTTGCGATATAAACGATATAGCTTCAAATGCAGGCGTAATAAACGCCTTAGCTTCAAATCCATGCGAAACACATAATTTAGCTACAAATCAATGCGAAGTAGAAGGCATTGCTTCAAATCCATGCGAAACACATGAATTAGCTTCAAATCCATGCGTAACACATGTTTTAGCTTCAAATCAATACGAAGCAGAAGGCTTAGCATCATATCCATGCGACACAAATGAATTAGCTTCAAATACTTGCGAAATAAATGGTACAGATTCAAATAAAGTCGAAACAAACGAGGTGTCTTCAAATCCATGCAAAACAAACGAGTTAGCTTCAAATCCATGCGAAACACATGATTTATCACCAAATCCATGGGAAACTCAAGATTTAGATTCAAATTCATGCGAAACAAATGGTTTAGCTTCATATTCTGTGAAACAAATGGTTTAGCTTCAGATAATTGTGATAAACATCTTTTAGCTTCATCTGCATACGAAACAAACTAGTTAGAATCACATTCACGGGAATCACATGATTTAGTTTCAAATCTATGCGAAGTTGAAAGCTTAGCATTAAATCCATGCGAAATATATGAGTTACCTTCAAATACTTGCGATATAAATGAAATAGCTTCAAATGCAGGCGAAGCAAAAGCGATAGCTTGAAATGAATGGAAACGCATGATTTAGTTTCAAATTCATGCGAAACACGTGATTTAGCTTAAGATAAAAGCGAAACAAATGATATTGCCTTAAATCAATGCGAAGTAGAAGGCTTAGCTTCAAATCAATGCGAAGTGGAAGACATAGCTTCAAAGCCATGCGACACAAATGATTTAGCTTCAAATACTTGCGACATAATGGATATAGCTTCACATGCAGGCGAAACATACGAGTTAGCTTCAAATCCATGCGAAACATATGATTAGCTTCAAATCCATGCGAAACACATGGTTTAGCTTCATATTCTTGCGTAACAAATGCCTTAGCTTCAGATGCTTGTGATAAACATGATTTACTTTCAACTGCATGCGAAACAAGCGAGTTAGCTTCAAATCAATGCGAAGTAGAAGGCGTAGCTCCAAATCCATGCGGAACAAATGATTTAGCTTCAAATACTTACGATATAAATGATATAGCTTCAAATGCAGACGAAACAAACGAGATAGCTTCAAATCCATGCGAAACAAATGATTTTTCTTCAAATACTTGCGATACAAGTGAACTAGCTTCAAACCAGGTAGCTGCAATTCCATGCGAAACACGTGATTTAGCTTATAATTCATGCGAAACAATTGATTTAGCTTCAAATACTTGCGATATAATTGATAAAGCTTCAAACGCAGGCGAAACAAACGAATTAGCTTCAAATCCATGCGAAACAACTGATTTGGCTTGAAATACTTGCGAATATAAACGATGTAGCTTCAAATGGAGGCGAAACAAACGAGTTAGCTTCAAATCCATGCGAAACACATGATTTAGTTTCAAATCAATGCGAAGTAGAAGGCTTAGCTTGAAATCCCTGCGAAACAAATGATTTAGCTTCAAATACTTGCGATAAAAATGATATAGCTTCAAATGCAGTCAAAACAAACGAGTTAGCTTCAAATCCATGCGGAACACATGATTTGGCTTCAAATCAATTCGAAACAAATGGTTTAGATTCATATACTTGCGAAACAAGTGGTTCAGCTTCAGTTACTTGTGATAAACATGATTTGGCATCAACTGCATGCGAAACATCGAGTTAGCTTCAAATCCAAGGGAAACACATGATTTAGCTTCAAATCAAAGCGAAACACATGGTTTAGCTTCATATTATTGCGCAGCAAATGGTTTAGCTTTTTATACTTGTGATAAACATGATTTAGCTTCAACTGCATGCGAAACAAGCGAGTTAGCTTCAAATCAATGCGAAGTAGAAGGCGTAGCTCCAAATCCATGCGGAACAAATGATTTAGCTTCAAATACTTGCGATATAAGTGATATAGATTCAACTGCAGGCGAAACAAACGAGATATCTTCAAATCCATGCGAAACAAATGATTTTTCTTCAAATACTTGCGATACAAGTGAACTAGCTTCAAATGCAGGCGAAACAAACCAGGTAGCTTCAATTCCATGCAAAACACATGATTTAGCTTAAAATCCATGCGAAACACATGATTTAGCAGCAAATCAATGCGATGTAGAAGACTTAGCTTCAAATCCATGCGAAACAAATGTTTTACCTTCAAATCAATGCGATGTAGAAGGTTTAGCATCAAATCCATGCGACACAAATGATTCAGTTTCAAACATTTGCGATATAAATGATATAGCTTCAAATCCGCGTGAAACAAATGATTTAGCTTCAAATACTTGCGATAGACGTGATATAGCTTGAAATGCGGGCGAAACATACGAGTTAGCTTCAAATCCATGCGGAACACATGATTTAGATGCAAATCAATGCGAAGCACATGGGTTAGCTTCATATTCTTGCGAAACAAGTGGTTTAGCTTCAGATACTTGTGATAAACATGATTTAGCTTCAACTGCATGCGAAACAAACGAGTTAGCTTCAAATACATGCCAAACACATGATTTAGCTTCATATCAATGCGAAGTAGAAGGCGTAGCTTCAAATCCACGCGACACAAATGTTTTAGCTTTAAAAACTTGCGATGTAATTGTTAAAGCTTCAAATGCAGACGAAACAAACGAATTAGCTTCAAATCCATGCGAAACAACTGATTTGGCTTCAAATACTTGCGAATATAAACGATGTAGCTTCAAATGGAGGCGAAACAAACGAGTTAGATACAAATCCATGCGAAACACATGATTTAGTTTCAAATCAAAGCGAAGTAGAAAGCTTAGCTTCAAATCCCTGCGAAACAAATGATTTAGCTACAAATCAATGCGAAGTAAAAGGCTTAGCTTCAAAGCGATGCGACACAAATGATTTAGCTTCAAATACTTACGACATAATCCATATAGCTTCAAATGCAGGCTAAACAAACGAGTTAGCTTCAAATCCATGCGAAACATATGATTAGCTTCAAATCCATGCGAAACACATGGTTTAGCTTCATATTCTTGCGAAACAAATGGCTTAGCTTCAGATACTTGTGATAAACATGATTTACCTTCAATTGCATGCGAAACATCGAGTTAGCTTCAAATCCAAGGGAAACAAATGAATTAGCTACAAATCAATGCGAAGTAGAAGGCTTAGCTTCAAAGCGATGCGACACAAATGATTTAGCTTCAAATACTTGCGATATAATCGATATAGCTTCAAATGCTGGCGAAACAAAAGAGTTAGCTTCTAATCCATGCGAAACAAATTATTTAGCTACAAATCAATGCGAAGTAGAAGGCTTAGCTCCAAATCCATGCGGAACCAATGATTTAGATTCAAATACTTGCGATTAAGTGAGATAGAGTCAACTGCAGGCGAAACAAACGTGTTAGCTGCAAATCCATGCAAAAAACATGACTAACTTCAAATCAATGCAACATAGAAGGTCTAGCTCCAAATCCATGCGAAACACATAATTTAGCTGCAAATCAATGCGATGAGGAAGATTCTGCTTCAAATCCATGCGAAACACATGATTTAGTTTCAAATCAATGTGAAGTAGAAGGCTTAGCTTCAAATCCATGCGAAACACATGATTTAGCTTCACATACTTGCGATAAAAATGATATAGCTTGAAATGCAGGCGAAACAAACGAGTTAGCTTTTAATCCAAGCGAAACACGTGGTCTAGTTTCAAATCATTGCGAAGTAGAAGGCTTACCTTCGAAGCAATGCGAAACATATGATTTAGCTTCAAATACTTGCGATATAAACGATATAGCTTCAAATGCAGGCGTAATAAACGCCTTAGCTTCAAATCCATGCGAAACACATAATTTAGCTACAAATCAATGCGAAGTAGAAGGCATTGCTTCAAATCCATGCGAAACACATGAATTAGCTTCAAATCCATGCGTAACACATGTTTTAGCTTCAAATCAATACGAAGCAGAAGGCTTAGCATCATATCCATGCGACACAAATGAATTAGCTTCAAATACTTGCGAAATAAATGGTACAGATTCAAATAAAGTCGAAACAAACGAGGTGTCTTCAAATCCATGCAAAACAAACGAGTTAGCTTCAAATCCATGCGAAACACATGATTTATCACCAAATCCATGGGAAACTCAAGATTTAGATTCAAATTCATGCGAAACAAATGGTTTAGCTTCATATTCTGTGAAACAAATGGTTCAGCTTCAGATAATTGTGATAAACATCTTTTAGCTTCATCTGCATACGAAACAAACTAGTTAGAATCACATTCACGGGAATCACATGATTTAGTTTCAAATCTATGCGAAGTTGAAAGCTTAGCATTAAATCCATGCGAAATATATGAGTTACCTTCAAATACTTGCGATATAAATGAAATAGCTTCAAATGCAGGCGAAGCAAAAGCGATAGCTTGAAATGAATGGAAACGCATGATTTAGTTTCAAATTCATGCGAAACACGTGATTTAGCTTAAGATAAAAGCGAAACAAATGATATTGCCTTAAATCAATGCGAAGTAGAAGGCTTAGCTTCAAATCAATGCGAAGTGGAAGACATAGCTTCAAAGCCATGCGACACAAATGATTTAGCTTCAAATACTTGCGACATAATGGATATAGCTTCACATGCAGGCGAAACATACGAGTTAGCTTCAAATCCATGCGAAACATATGATTAGCTTCAAATCCATGCGAAACACATGGTTTAGCTTCATATTCTTGCGTAACAAATGCCTTAGCTTCAGATGCTTGTGATAAACATGATTTACTTTCAACTGCATGCGAAACAAGCGAGTTAGCTTCAAATCAATGCGAAGTAGAAGGCGTAGCTCCAAATCCATGCGGAACAAATGATTTAGCTTCAAATACTTACGATATAAATGATATAGCTTCAAATGCAGGCGAAACAAACGAGATAGCTTCAAATCCATGCGAAACAAATGATTTTTCTTCAAATACTTGCGATACAAGTGAACTAGCTTCAAACCAGGTAGCTGCAATTCCATGCGAAACACGTGATTTAGCTTATAATTCATGCGAAACAATTGATTTAGCTTCAAATACTTGCGATATAATTGATAAAGCTTCAAACGCAGGCGAAACAAACGAATTAGCTTCAAATCCATGCGAAACAACTGATTTGGCTTGAAATACTTGCGAATATAAACGATGTAGCTTCAAATGGAGGCGAAACAAACGAGTTAGCTTCAAATCCATGCGAAACACATGATTTAGTTTCAAATCAATGCGAAGTAGAAGGCTTAGCTTGAAATCCCTGCGAAACAAATGATTTAGCTTCAAATACTTGCGATAAAAATGATATAGCTTCAAATGCAGTCAAAACAAACGAGTTAGCTTCAAATCCATGCGGAACACATGATTTGGCTTCAAATCAATTCGAAACAAATGGTTTAGATTCATATACTTGCGAAACAAGTGGTTCAGCTTCAGTTACTTGTGATAAACATGATTTGGCATCAACTGCATGCGAAACATCGAGTTAGCTTCAAATCCAAGGGAAACACATGATTTAGCTTAAAATCCATGCGAAACACATGATTTAGCAGCAAATCAATGCGATGTAGAAGACTTAGCTTCAAATCCATGCGAAACAAATGTTTTACCTTCAAATCAATGCGATGTAGAAGGTTTAGCATCAAATCCATGCGACACAAATGATTCAGTTTCAAACATTTGCGATATAAATGATATAGCTTCAAATCCGCGTGAAACAAATGATTTAGCTTCAAATACTTGCGATAGACGTGATATAGCTTGAAATGCGGGCGAAACATACGAGTTAGCTTCAAATCCATGCGGAACACATGATTTAGATGCAAATCAATGCGAAGCACATGGGTTAGCTTCATATTCTTGCGAAACAAGTGGTTTAGCTTCAGATACTTGTGATAAACATGATTTAGCTTCAACTGCATGCGAAACAAACGAGTTAGCTTCAAATACATGCCAAACACATGATTTAGCTTCATATCAATGCGAAGTAGAAGGTGTAGCTTCAAATCAACGCGACACAAATGTTTTAGCTTTAAAAACTTGCGATGTAATTGTTAAAGCTTCAAATGCAGACGAAACAAACGAATTAGCTTCAAATCCATGCGAAACAACTGATTTGGCTTCAAATACTTGCGAATATAAACGATGTAGCTTCAAATGGAGGCGAAACAAACGAGTTAGATACAAATCCATGCGAAACACATGATTTAGTTTCAAATCAAAGCGAAGTAGAAAGCTTAGCTTCAAATCCCTGCGAAACAAATGATTTAGCTACAAATCAATGCGAAGTAAAAGGCTTAGCTTCAAAGCGATGCGACACAAATGATTTAGCTTCAAATACTTACGACATAATCCATATAGCTTCAAATGCAGGCGAAACAAACGAGTTAGCTTCAAATCCATGCGAAACATATGATTAGCTTCAAATCCATGCGAAACACATGGTTTAGCTTCATATTCTTGCGAAACAAATGGCTTAGCTTCAGATACTTGTGATAAACATGATTTACCTTCAATTGCATGCGAAACATCGAGTTAGCTTCAAATCCAAGGGAAACAAATGAATTAGCTACAAATCAATGCGAAGTAGAAGGCTTAGCTTCAAAGCGATGCGACACAAATGATTTAGCTTCAAATACTTGCGATATAATCGATATAGCTTCAAATGCTGGCGAAACAAAAGAGTTAGCTTCTAATCCATGCGAAACACATGATTTAGCTTCAAATCAATGCGAAGTAGAAGGCGTAGCTTCAAATCCATGCGGAACAAATGATTTAGCTTCAAATACTTGCGATATAAGTGATATAGATTCAACTGCAGGCGAAACAAACGAGATAGCTTCAAATCCATGCGAAACTAATGATTTGGCTTCAAATACTTGCGATATAAATGATATAGCTTCAAATACAGGCGAAACAAACGAGTTAGCTTCAAATCCAAGCGAAACACATGATTTAGTTTCACATCAATGCGATGTAGAAGGTTCAACATGAAATACATGCGACACAAATGATTTGAGTTCAGATAGTTGCGATATAAGTGGTATAGCTCCAAATGCAAGAGAAACAAACGAGTTAGCTCCGAATCCATGCGAAACAAATGATTTAGCTTCAAATCAATGCGATGTAGAAGGTTTAGCTTCAAATCCAAGCGAAACACATGAGTTAGCTTCAAATCTATGCGTAGTAGAAGGCGTAGCTTCAAATCCATGCGGAACATATGATTAAGCTTCAAATTCTTGAGATATAAGTGATATAGATTCAACTGCTGGCGAAACAAACGAGATAGCTTCAAATCCATGCGAATCAAATGATTTAGCTTCAATTACTTGTGATATATATGATATAGCTTCAAATGCAGGCAAAACAAACGAGTTAGCTTCAAATCCATGCGGAACACATGATTTAGCTTCAAATCCAAGCGAAACACATAGTTTAGCTTCATATACTTGCGAAACAAGTGGCTCAGCTTCAGATACTTGTGATAAACATGATTTAATTTCAACTGCATGCGAACCAATCGCGTTAGCTTCAAATCCAAGCGAAATACATGATGTAGTTTCAAATTAATGCGAAGTAGAGGCGTAGCTTCAAATGAATGCGAATGAAATGATTTAGCTTCAAATCCTTGCGATATAAATGATATACCATCAAATGCAGGCAAAACAAACGAGTTATCTTCTAATCCAGGCGAAACTCATGATTTAGCTTCAAATCAATGCGCATTTGATGTCAGCTTCAAATTCATGCGAAACAAACGGTTTATCTTCAGATACTGGCGATGTAAGTGATATAGGATCAAATGCGGGCGAAAAGAACGAGTTATCTTCAAATCCATGCGAAACACATTATATAGGTTCAAAACGAAAGATTTAGCTTCAAATACTTGCGAATGTAAGTGATATAGCTCCAAATGCAGGCGAATCAAACGAGTTAGCCTCAAATCCATGAGCAACACATGATTCATCTTCAAATCAATGCGAAGTAGAAGGCTTAGCTTCAAATCCAAGCGAAAAACATGATTTACCTTCAAATTAATGCAAAGTAGAAGGCTTATCATCAAAGCCATGCGACACAAATGATTTAGCTTCAAATACTTGCGATATAATTGATATAGCTTCAAATGCAGGCGAAACAAACGAGTTAACTTTAAATCTATGCGAAACACATGATTTAGCTTCAAATTCATGTGAAACTCATGGTATAGCTTCATATTCTTGCGAAACAAATGGTTTAGATTCAGATACTTGTGATAAACATGATTTAGCTTCAACCGCATGCGAAACAAACGAGTTAACTTTAAAACCAAGCGAAACACATGATTTAGCTTCAAATCAATGCCAAGTTGAAGGCTTAGCTTCATATCCATGCGAATCAAATGATTTAGCTTCAAATACTTGCGAATTTAAGTGATACAGCTTCAAATGCATGCGATACAAACGAGTTAGCATCAAATCCATGCGAAACACATAATTTAGCTTCAAATCAATGCGAAGCACATGGTTTAGCTTCATATGCTTGCGAAACAAGTGGTTTAGCTACAGATACTTGTGATAAACATGATTTAGCTTCAACTGCATGCGAAACAAACGAGTTAGTTTAAAATCCAAAAGAAACACACGATTTAGCTTCAAATCAATGCTAATTAGAAGGCTTAGCTTCAAATCGATGCCATACGAATGATTTAGCTTCAAATACCTGCGATAGAAGTGATTTAGCTTCAAATGCAGGCGAAACAAACGAGTTAGCTTCAAGTCTATGCGAAAGACATGATTTAGCGTCAAATTCATGCGAAACACGTGGTTTAGCTTCATATTCTTGCGAAACAAATGGTTTAGATTCAGATACTTGTGATAAACATGATTTAGCTTCAAATGCAGGCGAAACAAACCAGGTAGCTTCAATTCCATGCGAAACACATGATTTAGCTTAAAATTCATGCGAAACAGATTATTTAGCTTCAAATACTTGCGATATAAACGATATACTTTCAAATGCAGGCAAAACAAACGAGTTAGCTTCAAGTCCATGCGGAACACATGATTTAGCTTCAAATCAATGCGAAGCACATGGTTTAGCCTTATATGCTTGCGAAACAACTGGTTTAGCTTCAGATACTTGTGATAAACATGATCTAGCTTCAACTGCATGCGAAACAAACGAGTTAGTTTAAAATCGAAGAGAAACACACGATTTAGCTTCAAATCAATGCGAAGTAGAAGGCTTAGCTTCAAATCGATGCCATACGAATGATTTAGCTTCAAATACCTGCGATAGAAGGGATATAGCTTCAAATGCAGGCGAAACTAACGAGTTAGCTTCAAGTCTATGCGAAAGACATGATTTAACTTCAAATTCATGCGAAACACGTGGTTTAGCTTCATATTCTTGCGAAACAAATGGTTTAGATTCAGATACTTGTGATAAACATGATTTTGAATCAAATGCAGGCGAAACAAACGAGTTAGTTTCAAATCCATGCGAAACACATGATTTAGCTTCAAATCCACTCGAAACACATGATTTAGCTTCAAATCAAAGCGATGTAGAAGGTTTAGCTTCAAATCCATGCGAAACAAATCATTTTGGTTCAAATACTTGCGATATGAATGATATAGATACGAATGCAGACGAAACAAACAAGTTAGATTCAAATCTATGCGATACACAAGCTTTAGCTTCAAATCAATGCGATGTGGAAGGTTTAGCTTCAAATCCATGCCAGACAAATGATTTAGCTTCAAATACTTGCGATATAAATGATATAGCTTCAAATCAATGCGAACTAGATGTCTGAGCTTCAAAGCCATGCGAAAGAATTGATTTTTCTTCAACTACTTGCGGTACAAGTGATATAGCTTTAAATGCAGGCGAAACGAACCAGTTAGCTTCAATTCCATGCGAAACGCATGATTTAGCTACAAATCAATGCGACGTAGAAGGTTCAGCTTCAAATCCATGCGAAACAAATGATTTAGCATCAGAATATTGCGATATAAGTGATATAGCTTCAAATGTAGAGGAATCAAACGAGTTAGCTTTAAAATCCATGCGATACAGCGATACACATGATTCATCTTCAAATCAATGCGAAGTAGAAGGCTAAGCTTCAAATCCATGCGGAACAAATGATTTAGGTACAGATACTTGCGATATAAGTGATATAGCTTCAAATGCAGGAGAAACAAACGAGTTAGCTCCAAATCCATGCGAAACATATGATTTAGCTTCAAATCAATGCGATGTAGAAAGTTTAGATTCAAATCCAAGTGAAACAAACGAATTAGCTTCAAATCAATGCGAAACACATGATTTAGCTTCAAATCACTGCGAAGTAGAAATCTTAACTTGAAATCCATGCCAATCAAATGATTTAGACTCAAATACTTGTGATATGCATGATATAGCTTCAAATGCAGGCGAAACAAACGAGTTAGCTTCAAATCCACGCGGAACACATGATTTAGCTTCAAATGCAGGCGAAACAAACGAGTTAGCTTCAAATCCGTGCGAAACACACGATTTAGCTTTAAATCAATGCGAAGTAGAAGGCTTAGCATCAAAGCCATGCGACACAAATGATTTAGCTTCAAATACTTGCGATATAATTGATATGGCATCAAATGAAGGCGAAACAAACGAGTTAGCTTCAAATCCAAGCGACACACATGATTTAGTTTCAAATCAATGCGAATTAGAAGGCTTAGCTTCAAATCCATGCGAAACACATGATTTAGTTTCAAATCAATGTGATGTAGAAAGCTTAGCTTCAAATCCATGCGAATCAAATGATTTAGTCTCAAATACTTATGATATGCATGATTTAGATTCAAGTGCAGGCGAAACAAACCAGTTAGCTTCAATTTTATGCGAACCACATCATTTAGCTACAAATCAATTCGAAGTACACGGCTTAGAATCAAATCCATGCGAAACAAATGGTTTAGCTACAAATACTTGTGATATACGTTATTTAGATTCAACTGCATGCGTAACATACGAGTTAGGCTCAAATCCATGCGAAAGACATGAATTAGCAGCAAATCAATGCGATGTAGAAGGTTTAGCATCAAATCCATGCGATGCACAAAATTTAGTTTCAAATCAATAAGATGTAGAAGGTTTAGCTTCAAATCCATGCATCACAAATGATGTAGATTCAAATACTTGCGATATACTTGATTTAGCTTCAACTGCATACGAAACAAACGAGTTAGCTTCAAATCCAAGCGAAACACATGATTTAGTTTCAAATCAATGCGAAGTTGAAAGCTTAGCTTCAAATCCATGCTTAATATATGAGTTACCTTCAAATACTTGCGATATAAATGAAATAGCTTCAAATGCAGGCGAAACAAACGCGATAGCTTGATATTCATGGAAACGCATGATTTAGTTTCAAATTCATGCGAAACACATGATTTAGTTTCAAATCAATGCGAAGTAGAAGGCTTAGCTTCAAATCCATGCGAAACAAATGGTTTAGCTACAAATACTTTTGATATACGTTATTTAGATTGAACTGCATGCGTAACAAACGAGTTAGCTTCAAATCCATGCGAAAGACATGATTTAGCTTTAAATCCATGAGAAACACGTGGTTTAGCTTCATATTCTTGCGAAACAAATGGTTTAGCTTCAATTACTTGCGATAAAAGTGATATAGCTTCATATACAGACGAAAGAAACGAAATAGCTTCAAATCCAAGCGAAACAAATGATGCAGCTGCAAATAAATGCGATGTGGATGCTTTAGCTTCAAATCCATGCGATACACATGATTTTGCAGCAAAGCAATGCGATGTAGAAGGATTAGCTTCAAATCCATGGGATACACAAGATTTAGCATCAAATCAATGCAATGTAGAGGGTTAAGCTACAAAATCCATGCTGTACACATGATATAGCTTCAAATCAATGCGAAGTAGAAGGCTTAGCTTCAAATCCATGCGAAACAAACGATTTTTCTTCAAATACTTGCGATATAAGTGATATAGCTTCAAATGCAGGCGAAACAAGCAAGATAGCTTCAAATCCAAGTGAAACACATGATTTATATTCAAATCAACGCGAAATAGAAGGCTTAGCTTCAAATCCATGCAAAACACATGATTTAGCTTCAAATTCATGCGAAACAAATGATTTAGCATCAGATACTGGCTATGTAAGTGATATAGCTTCAAATGCAGAGGAATCAAACGAGTTAGCTTCAAAATCCATGCCATACATATAATTTAGCTTCATGTACTTACGATATAAGTGCAATAGCTTCAAATGCAGACGAAACAAACGAGTTAGCTTCAAATCCAATCTAAACACATGAGTTAGCGTCAAATCAAAGCGATGTAGAATCTTTAGCTTCAAATACATGCGAAACAAATCATTTAGGTTCAAATACTTGCGATATGAGTGATATAGATACGAATGCAGACGAAACAAACGAGTTAGATTCAAATCCATGCGATACACAAGCTTTAGCTTCAAATCAATGCGATGTGGAAGGTTTAGCTTCAAATCCATGCCAGACAAATGATTTAGCTTCAAATACTTGCGATATAAATGATATAGCTTCAAATCAATGCGAACTAGATGTCTTAGCTTCAAAGCCATGCGAAAGAATTGATTTTTCTTCAAATACATGCGGTACAAGTGATATTGCTTTAAATGCAGGCGAAACGAACCAGTTAGCTTCAATTCCATGCGAAACGCATGATTTAGCTACAAATCAATGCGACGTAGAAGGTTCAGCTTAAAATCCATGCGAAACAAATGATTTAGCATCAGAATATTGCGATATAAATGATATAGCTTCAAATGTAGAGGAATCAAACGAGTTAGCTTTAAAATCCATGCGATACACATGATTCATCTTCAAATCAATGCGAAGTAGAAGGCTAAGCTTCAAATCCATGCGGAACAAATGATTTTTCTTCAAATAAACACGTGGATTAGCTTCAAATTCGTTCGAAACAAATGATTTAGCTTCAAATACATGCGGTATATGTGAGTTAGATACAAATGCACACGAAACAAACAAGTTAGCTTCAGATACATGCGAAACAAATTGTTTAGCTACAAATACTTGTGATATACATTATTTAGCTAGAACTACATGCGAAACAAACGAGTTAGCTTCAAATACATGCGAAACACATGATTTAGCTTCAAATACTTGCGATATAAATGACATAGCTTCAAAAGCAGGCGAAACAAATAATTTAGCTTCAGATACTTGCGATATAAGTGATATAGCATCAAATGCAGGCGAAACGAACGAGTTAGCTTCAAATCAATGCCAAGCAGACGTTTTAGCTTCAAATCAATGCCAAGTAGAAGGATTAGTTTCAAATCCATGCGAACCAAACGGTTTAGCTTCAAATACTTGCGGTATAAATGAAATAGCTTCAAATGCAGGCGATACAAACGAGTTAGCTTCAAATCCATGCAAAACACATGATTAGGCTTCAAATCCATGAGAAACAAATGATTAAGCTTCAAATGCATGCGAAACACATGATTTAGCTTCTACTCAATGCGAAGTGGACGGCTTAGCTTCAAATCCATGCGAAATAAATGATTCAATTTTAAATACTTGCGGTATAAAGGAAATAACTTCAAATGCCGGCGACGCAAACGGGTTAGCTTCAAATCCGTGCAAAACACATGATTTTTATTCAAGTACTTGCGAAACAAGTGATATAGCTTGGAATGCAGGCGAAACAAACCAGTTAGATTCAATTCCGTGCGAGACACATGGTTTAGCTTCAAATTCGTGCGGAACAAATGATTTAGCTTCAAATCAATGGGAAACGAATGATGTAGCTTCAAACACTTATGATATAAGTGATATAGATTCAACTGCATGCGAAACAAACGAGTTAGCTTACAATCCAAGCGTAACACGTGATTTAGCTTCAAATCAGTGCGAAGTAGAAGGCTTAGCTTCAATTCCATGCGAATCAAATTGTTTAGCTTCAAATGCTAGTGAAATACATGATTTAGCTTCAACTGCATGCGAATCAAACTAGTTACCTTTGAATCCAAGCGAAATAAATGTTGTAGCTTCAAATCAATGCGAAGTAGAAGGCTTAGCTTCAAATACATGAGAAACAAATGACTTAGATTCAGATAATTGCGATATACGTGATATAGCATCAAAAGCCGGCGAAACAAACGAGTTGGCATCAAATCCATGCGAAACAAATGATTTAGCATCAGATACTTGCGATATAAGTGATATAGCTTCCAATGCAGGGGAAACAAACGAGTTAACTTCAAATCCATGCAAAACACATGATTAAGCTTCAAATCAATGTTACGTAGAAGGTTTAGCTTCAAATCCATGCGACACAAATGATTTAGCTTCAGATACTTGCGATATAAGTGATATAGCTTCAAATCCATGTGAAACACATGATTTAGCTGCAAATCAATGCGATGTAGAATTTTTAGCATCAAATCCATGCGAATCAAATGGTGAAGCTTCAAATACTTGTGATATAAATGATTTAGTTTCAACTGCATGCGAATCAAACTAGTTATCTTTGAATCCAAGCGAAACAAATGTTGTAGCTTCAAATCAATGCGAAGCAGAAAGCTTAGCTTCAAATCCATGCGAACCAAACAGTTTAGCTTCAAATACTTGCGGTATAAATGAAATAGCTTCAAATGCTGGCGAAACAAACGAGTTAGCTTTAAATCCATGCAAAACACATGATTAAGCTTCAAATCAATGTTATGTAGAAGGTTTAGCATCAAATCCATGCGACACAAATGATTTAGCTTCAGATACTTGCGATATAAGTGATATAGCTTCAAATCCATGCAAAACACATGATTAAGCTTCAAATCAATGCGATATATAAGGTATAGCTTCAAATCCATGCGATACACATAATTTAGCTGCAAATCAATGCGATATAGAAGGTATAGCTCCAAATCCATGCGGAACAAATGATTTAGATTCAAATTCATGCAAAATGAACAATTTAGCTTCAGATTCATTCGAAATACACGAATTAGCTTCAAATCCATGCGAGACAAACGATTTAGCGTCAATATCATGCGAAACACACGATTTCGCTACAAATTCTTGCGAAATAGCGATTTTAAACAAACGATTTAGTTTCAAATTCATGCGGAATGAACAATTTAGCTTGAGATTCATTCGAAATACACGAATTAGCTTCGAATTCACGCGAGACAAACGATTTAACGTCAATATCATGCGAAATACACGATTTCGCAACAAATTCTTGCGAAATAGCGATTTTAAACAAACGATTTAGTTTCAAATTCATGCGAAATGAACAATTTAGCTTCAGATTCGTTCGAAATACACGAATTAGCTTCAAATCCACGCGAGACAAACGATTTAGCGCCAATATCATGCGAAACACACGATTTCGCTACAAATACTTGCGAAATAGCGATTTTAAACAAACGATTTAGTTTCAAATTCATGCGAAATGAACAATTTAGCTTCAGATTCATTCGAAATACACGAATTAGCTTCAAATCCACGCGAGACAAACGATTTAGCGTCAATATCATGCGAAACACACGATTTCGCTTCAAATTCGTGCGAAATAACGATTTCAAACGAACGATTTAGCTTCAAATTCAAGCGGAATGAACAATTTAGCTTCAGGTACATTCGAAATACACGAATTAGCTTCGAATCTACGCGAGACAAACGATGTAAAGTCAATATCATGCGAAATACACGATTTCGCTTCAAATTCTTGCGAAATAGCGATTTTAAACAAACGATTTAGCTTCAAATTCATGCGAAATCATCAATTTATCTTCAGATTCATTCGAAATACACGAATTAGCTTCAAATCCACACGAGACAAACGATTTAGCGTCAATATCATGCGAAACACACGATTTCGCTACAAATTCTTGCGAAATAGCGATTTTAAACGAACGATTTAGCTTCAAATTCATGCGAAATGAAGAATTTAGCTTCAGATTCATGCGAAATACACGAATTAGTTTTAAATACACGCGAAACATACGATTTAACTTCAATACCATGCAAAACACACGATTTCGCTTCAAATTTGTGCGAAATAACGATTTCATACGGACGATTTAGCTTCAAATTCATGCGAAATGAACAATTTAGCTTCAGGTACATTCGAAATACACGAATTAGCTTCGAATCTACGCGAGACAAACGATGTAAAGTCAATATCATGCGAAATACACGATTTCGCTTCAAATTCTTGCGAAATAGCGATTTTAAACAAACGATTTAGTTTCAAATTCATGCGAAATCATCAATTTATCTTCAGATTCATTCGAAATACACGAATTAGCTTCAAATCCACACGAGACAAACGATTTAGCGTCAATATCATGCGAAACACACGATTTCGCTACAAATTCTTGCGAAATAGCGATTTTAAACGAACGATTTGGCTTCAAATTCATGCGAAATGAACAATTTATCTTCAGATTCATGCGAAATACACGAATTAGTTTTAAATACACGCGAAACATACGATTTAACTTCAATACCATGCGAAACACACGATTTCGCTTCAAATTCGTGCGAAATAACGATTTCATACGAACGATTTAGCTTCAAATTCATGCGAAATGAACAATTTAGCTTCAGGTACATTCGAAATACACGATTTAGCTTCGAATCCACGCGAGACAAACGATTTAGCTTCAATATCATGCTAAACACACGATTTCGCTACAAATTCTTGCGAAATAGCGATTTTAAACGAACGATTTAGCTTCAAATTCATGCGAAATGAACAATTTAGCTTCAGATTCATGCGAAATACACGAATTAGTTTTAAATGCAAGCGAAACATACGATTTAACTTCAATATCATGCGAAACACACGATTCCGCTACAAATTCGTGCGAAATAACGATTTCAAACGAACGATTTAGCTTCAAATTCATGCGAAATGAACAATTTAGCTTCAGGTACTTTCGAAATACACGAATTAGTTTTAAATATACGCGAAACATACTATTCAACTTCAATATCATGCGAAACACACGATATCCCTACAAATTCGTGCGAAATAGCGATTTTTAACAAACGATTTAGCTTCAAATCCATGCGGAACAAGTGATTTAGATTCAAATCAATGCGAAGTAGAAGGCGTAGCTTCAAATCCCTGCGACACAAATGATTTAGCTTCAAATACTTGCGATATAATTGATATAGCTTCAAATGCAGGCGAAACAAACGAGTTAGCTTCAAAACTAAGCGAAACACATGATTTTGTTTCAAATCAATGCGAAGTAGAAGGCTCAGCTTCAAATCCAAGCGAAACACATGATTTAGATTCAGATCAATGTGAAGCAGAAGGCTTACCTTCAAATCCATGCGAATCAAATGATTTAGCTTGAAATACTTGTGATATACATGATGTAGCTTCAAATGCAGGCGAAACAAACAAGTTTGCTACAAATACATGCGAAACAACTGATTCGACTTCAAATACTTGCGATATAAATGAAATAGCTTCAAATGCAGGCAAAACAAACGAGATAGCTTCAAATCCAAGCGAAAAACATGGTTTAGCTTCATATTATTGCGAAGCAAATGGTTTAGCTTCGTATGTTTGAGATAAACATGATTTAGCTTCAACCGCATGCGAAACAAACGAGTTAGCTTTGAAACTAAGCGAAACACATGATTTAGCTTCAAGTCGATGCGAAGTAGAAGGCGTAGCTCCAAATCCAGGCGGAACAAATTTTTTAGCTTCAAATACCTGAGATATAAATGATATAGCCTTAAATGCAGGCGAAACAAACGAGTTAGCTTCAAATCCATGCGATACACATGATTTAGCTTCAAATCAATGCGATGTAGAAGGCTTAGTTTCAAATACGTTAGAAACAAATGGTTTAGCTTCAGATACTTGCGATATAAATGATATAGTTTCATATGCAGACGAAACAAACGAGTTAGCTTCAAATCCAAGCGAAACACATGATTTTTCTTCAAATACTTGCGATACAAGTGAGCTAGCTTCAAATGCAGGCGAAACAAACCAGGTAGCTTCAATTCCATGCGAAACTCATGATTTAGCTTAAGATTCATGCGAAACAGATTATTTAGCTTCACATACTTGCGATTAAATGATATAGCTTCAAATGCAGGCGAAACAAACGAGTTAGCTTCAAATCCATACGAAACACATGATTTACCTTCAAATTAATGCAAAGTAGAAGGTTTATCTTCAAAGTCATGCGACACAAATGATTTAGCTTCAAGTACTTGTTATATAATTGATATAGCTTCAAATGCAGGCGAAACAAACGTGTTAGCTCCAAATCCAAGCGAAACACAATGATTTAGGTTCAAATCGATGCGAAGTAGATGGCTTAACTTCAAATCCATGCGAAACAAATGATTTAGCTTCGAATACTTGCGACGTAAATGATATAGCTTCAAATGCAGCGAAACAAACCAGGTAGCTTCAATTCCATGCGAAACACATGATTTAGCTTAAAAGTCATACGAAACAAATGATTTAGCTTCAAATACTTGCGATATAAACGATATACCTTCAAATGTAGGCAAAACAAACGAGTTAGCTTCAAATCCATGCGGAACACATGGTTTGGCTTCAAATCAATGCGAAGCACATGGTTTAGCTTCATATGCTTGCGAAACAAGTGGTTCAGCTTCAGATACTTGTGATAAACATGATTTAGCTTCAACTGCATGCGAAACAAACGAGTTAGTTTAAAATCCAAGAGAAACACCCGATTTAGCTTCATATCAATGGGAAGTAGAAGGCTTAGCTTCAAATCGATGCCATACGAATGATTTAGCTTCAAATACCTGCTATAGAAGTGATATAGCTTCAAATTCAGGCGAAACAAACGAGTTAGTTTCAAATCCATGCGTAACACATGATTTAGCTTCTAATCCAAGCGAAACACGTGGTTTAGCTTCATATTCTTGCGAAACAAATGGTTTAGCTTCATATACTTGTGATAAACATGATTTAGCTTCAACCGCCTGCGAAACAAACGAGTTAGCATTAAAACCAAGCGAGACACATGATTTAGCTTCAAATCAATGCGAAGTAGATGGCTTAGCTTCATATCCATGCGAAAAAAATGACTTAGCTTCAAATACTTGCGAATATAAGTGATACAGCTTCAAATTCATGCGAAACAAACGAGTCAGCATCAAATCCATGCGAAACACATGATTTAGCTAAAACTCAATGCAAAGTAGAAGGCGTAGCTTCAAATCCATGCGGAACAAATGATTTAGCTTCAAATACTTGCTATATAAGTGATATAGATTCAACTGCAGGCGAAACAAATGAGGTAGCTTCAAATCCATGCGAAACAAATGATATTTCTTCAAATACTTGCGAAACAAATGATTTAGCTTCAAATACTTGCGTTATAAATGATATAACATCAAATGCAGGCAAAACAAACGAGTTAGCTTCAGATCCATGCGGAACACAAGATTTATCTTCAAATCAATGCGAAGCACGTGGTTTAGCTTCATATACTTGCGAAACAAGTGGTTTAGCTTCAGATACTTGTGATAAACATGATTTAGCTTCAACTGCATGCGAAACAAACGAGTTAGTTTAAAATCCAAGCGAAACACACGATTTAGCTTCAAATCAATGCGAAGTAGAAGGCTTAGCTTCAAATCGATGCCATACGAATGATTAGCTTCAAATACCTGCGCTAGAAGTGATATAGCTTCAAATGCAGGCGAAACAAACCAGGTAGCTTCAAATCCAAGCGAAACACATGATTTAGCTTAAGATTCATGCGAAACAGATTATTTAGCTTCACATACTTGCGATTAAATGATATAGCTTCAAATGCAGGCGAAACAAACGTGTTAGCTTCAAATCCAAGCGAAACACATGATTTAGTTTCAAATCAATGCGAAATAGATGGCTTAACTTCAAATCCATGCGAAACAAATGATTTAGCTTCAAATACTTGCGACGTAAATGATATAGCTTCAAATGCAGGCGAAACAAACCAGGTAACTTCAATTCCATGCGAAACACATGATTTAGCTTCAAATCAATGCGAAGCACATGGTTTAGCTTCATATACTTGCGAAACAAGTGGTTTAGCTTCAGATACTTGTGATAAACATGATTTAGCTTCAACTGCATGCGAAACAAACGAGTTAGTTTAAAATCCAAGCGAAACACACGATTTAGCTTCAAATCAATGCGAAGTAGAAGGCTTAGCTTCAAATCGATGTCATACGAATGATTTAGCTTCAAATACCTGCGATATAAGTGATATAGATTCAACTGCAGGCGAAACAAATGAGGTAGCTTCAAATCCATGCGAAACAAATGATATTTCTTCAAATACTTGCGAAACAAATGATTTAGCTTCAAATACTTGCGTTATAAATGATATAACATCAAATGCAGGCAAAACAAACGAGTTAGCTTCAGATCCATGCGGAACACAAGATTTATCTTCAAATCAATGCGAAGCACGTGGTTTAGCTTCATATACTTGCGAAACAAGTGGTTTAGCTTCAGATACTTGTGATAAACATGATTTAGCTTCAACTGCATGCGAAACAAACGAGTTAGTTTAAAATCCAAGCGAAACACACGATTTAGCTTCAAATCAATGCGAAGTAGAAGGCTTAGCTTCAAATCGATGCCATACGAATGATTAGCTTCAAATACCTGCGCTAGAAGTGGTATAGCTTCAAATGCAGGCGAAACAAACCAGGTAGCTTCAATTCATGCGAAACACACGATTTTGCTTAAAATTCATGCGAAACAGATTATTTCGCTTCACATACTTGCGATTAAATGATATAGCTTCAAATGCAGGCGAAACAAACGAGTTAGTTTCAAATCCATGCGAAACACATGATTTAGCTTCTAATCCAAGCGAAACACGTGGTTTAGCTTCATATTCTTGCGAAACAAATGGTTTAGCTTCATATACTTGTGATAAACATGATTTAGCTTCACCGCCTGCGAAACAAACGAGTTAGCATTAAAACCAAGCGAGACACATGATTTAGCTTCAAATCAATGCGAAGTAGATGGCTTAGCTTCATATCCATGCGAAAAAAATGACTTAGCTTCAAATACTTGCGAATATAAGTGATACAGCTTCAAATTCATGCGAAACAAACGAGTCAGCATCAAATCAATGCGAAACACATGATTTAGCTAAAACTCAATGCAAAGTAGAAGGCGTAGCTTCAAATCCATGCGGAACAAATGATTTAGCTTCAAATACTTGCGATATAAGTGATATAGGTTCAACTGCAGGCGAAACAAATGAGGTAGCTTCAAATCCATGCGAAACAAATGATATTTCTTCAAATACTTGCGAAACAAATGATTTAGCTTCAAATACTTGCGTTATAAATGATATAACATCAAATGCAGGCAAAACAAACGAGTTAGCTTCAGATCCATGCGGAACACAAGATTTATCTTCAAATCAATGCGAAGCACGTGGTTTAGCTTCATATACTTGCGAAACAAGTGGTTTAGCTTCAGATACTTGTGATAAACATGATTTAGCTTCAATTGCATGCGAAACAAACGAGTTAGTTTAAAATCCAAGCGAAACACACGATTTAGCTTCAAATCAATGCGAAGTAGAAGGCTTAGCTTCAAATCGATGCCATACGAATGATTAGCTTCAAATACCTGCGCTAGAAGTGGTATAGCTTCAAATGCAGGCGAAACAAACCAGGTAGCTTCAATTCCATGCGAAACACACGATTTTGCTTAAAATTCATGCGAAACAGATTATTTCGCTTCACATACTTGCGATTAAATGATATAGCTTCAAATGCAGGCGAAACAAACGAGTTAGCTTCAAATCCATACGAAACACATGATTTACCGTCAAATTAATGCAAAGTAGAAGGTTTATCTTCAAAGTCATGCGACACAAATGACTTAGCTTCAAATACTTGTTATATAATTGATATACCTTCAAATGCAGGCGAAACAAACGAGTTAGCTTAAAATCCAAGCGGAACACATGATTTATCTTCTAATCAATGCGAAGTAGAAGGTTTGGCTTCAAATCCATGCAAAACAAATGATTTAGCTACAGATACTTGCGATATAAGTGATATAGATTCAAATGCAGACGAAACAAACGAGTTAGCTTCAAATCCATGCAAAACACATGATTAAGCTTCAGATCATTGCAATGTAGAAGGTTTAGCTTCAAATCCATGCGAAACAAATTTTTTGGCCTCAAACACTTGTATATAAGTGATATAGCGTCAAATGCAGGTGAAACAAACGAGTTAGCATCAAATCCATGCGAAACGCATGATTTCGCTTCAAATAAATGCGAAGTGGAAGGTTTAGCTTCAAATCCGTGCAAAACAAATGATTTAGCTTCAAATACTTGCGATATAAGTGATATATTTTCAAATGCAGGTGAAACAAACGAGATAGCTTCAACTCCAAGAGACACACATTATTTAGCTTCAAATCAATGCGATGTAGACGTCTTAGCTTCAAATCCATGCGGAACAAATAATTTAGCTTCAGATACTTGGGATATAAGTGATACAGCTTCAAATGCTGGGGAAACAAACGGGTTAGCTTCAAATCCATGCAAAACACATGAATAAGCATCAAATCAATGCGATGTAGACGGCTTAGCTTCAAATCCATGCGGAACAAATAATTTAGCTTCAGATAATTGCGTTATAAGTGATATGGCATCAAATGCAGGCTAAACAAACGAGTTTGCTTCAAATCCAAGCGAGACACGTGATATAGCTTCAAATCAATGCGAAGTAGAATGCTTAGCTTCAAATCCATGCGAATCAAAGGGTTAATTTCAAATACTTGTGATATACATTATTTGCTTGAAATGCATGCGAAACAAACGAGTTTGCTACAAATCCATGCGAAACACATGATTTAGCTTCAACTCAATGCGAAGTAGAAGGCTTAGCTACAAATCCATGCGAAACAACTGATTTGCATTCAAATACTTGCGAATATAAGTGATGTAGCTTCAAATGCAGACGAAACAAACGAGTTAGCTTCAATCCAAGCGACACACATTATTTAGCTTCAAATCAATGCGATGTAGAAGGTTTAGCTTCAAATCCAAGCGAAACGCAAGATTTGGCCTTCAAATCAATGCGATGTAGAAGGTTTAGCTTCAAATCCATGCGACACAAATGATTTAGCTTCTAATACTTGCAATATAAATGATGTAGCTTTAAATGAAGTCGGAAAAAACGAGTTAGCTTCAAAATAAATGCGAATACACATGATTTAGCTTCAAATCAATGCGAAGTAGAAGGCTTAGTTTCAAATCCATATGAAAAAATTGATTTAGGTTCAAATACTTGCGATATAAGTGATATAGCTTCAAATGCAGGCGAAAAAAACGAGTTAGCTTCAAATCCAAGCGATACACATGATTTAGCTTCAAATCAATGCGAAGTAGAAGGCGTAGCTTCAAATCCATGCGAAACAAATGATTTACCGTCAAACACTTGGGATATAAGTGATATAGCTTATAGCAGACGAATCAAACGAGTTAGCTTCTAATCCAAACGAAAGAGATGATTTAGCTTCAAATCAATGCGAAGTAGAAGCCTTAGCTTCAAATCCATGCGACCAAACGGTTTAGCTTCAAATATTAGTGATATACATCATTTAGCTTCAACTGCATGAGGAACAAACGAGTGAGCATCAACTCCATGTGAAACACATGAATTAGCTTCAAATCAATGCGAAGTAGAAGACTTAGCTTCAAATCCATGCAGAACGAATGATTTAGCTTCAAATACTTGCCAATGGAAGTGATATGGTTTCAAATGCAGGCGAAACACACGAGTTATATCCAAATCCATGGTAAACAAATGATTTAGCTTCGAATCAGTGCGAAGTAGAAGGCTTAGCTTCAAAATCCATGCGAATCAAATTGTTTAGCTTCAAATACTTGCGATATAAGTGATATAGCATCAAATGCAGGTGAAACGAACGAGTAGCTTCAAATCGAAGCGAAACAAATGATTTACCTTCAAATACTTGCGGTATAAATGAAATAGCTTCAACTGCAGGCGAAACAAACGAGTTTGCTTTAAATCGATGCGACACAAATGAACTAGCTTCAAATGCTAGCGATATAAATGAAATGGCTTCAAATGCAGGCGAAACAAATGAGTTATCTACAAATCCATGCGAAACACATGATTTAGCTTCAAATCAATTGCGAAGTCGAAGGCTTAGATTCAAATCCAATCGAAACACATGACGTAGCTTCATATCAATGCGAAGTAGAAGGCTTAGCGTCAAATCCATGCGAATCAAATCGTTAAGCTTCAAATCCATGCGAAACACATGATGTAGCTTCAAATGCATGCGAAACAAACGAATTGGCTTCAAATCCAAGCGAAACACATAATTTCGCATCAAATCAATGTGATGTAGAAGGTTTAGCTACAAATCCGCGCGAAACATATGATTTAGCTTGAAATACTTGTGATACACATGATATATCTTCAAATCAATACGAAGTAGAAAGCTTGGCTTCAAATCCATGAGAAACTAATGATTTAGCTTCAGATACTGGCGATATATGTGATATGGCTTCATGTGCAGACGAAACAAACGAGTTAGCTTCATATCCAAGCGAAACACATGATTTAGCTACAAACCAAAGGGATGTAGAAGGCTTAGCTTCAAATGCATGCGAATCAAATGGTTTAGCTTCAAATACTCATGATATACATGATTTAGTTTCAAATGCATGCGAAACAAACTAGTTAGCATCAAATCCATGCGAAACGCATGATTTCGCTTCAAATAAATGCGAAGTGGAAGGTTTAGCTTCAAATCCGTGCAAAACAAATGATTTAGCTTCAAATACTTGCGATATAAGTGATATATATTCAAATGCAGGTGAAACAAACGATATAGCTTCAAATCAATGCGATGTAGACGGCTTAGCTTCAAATCCATGCGGAACAAATAATTTAGCTTCAGATACTTGGGATATAAGTGATACAGCTTCAAATGCTGGGAAAACAAACGAGTTAGCTTCAAATCCATGCAAAACACATGAATAAGCATCAAATCAATGCGATGTAGACGGCTTAGCTTCAAATCCATGCGGAACAAATAATTTAGCTTCAGATACTTGGGATATAAGTGATACAGCTTCAAATGCTGGGGAAACAAACGAGTTAGCTTCAAATCCATGCAAAACACATGAATAAGCATCAAATCAATGCGATGTAGACGGCTTAGCTTCAAATCCATGCGGAACAAATAATTTAGCTTCAGATAATTGCGTTATAAGTGATATGGCATCAAATGCAGGCTAAACAAACGAGTTTGCTTCAAATCCATGCGAAACACATGATTTAGCTTCAACTCAATGCGAAGTAGAAGGCTTAGCTACAAATCCATGCGAAACAACTGATTTGCATTCAAATACTTGCGAATATAAGTGATGTAGCTTCAAATGCAGACGAAACAAACGAGTTAGCTTCAAATCCAAGCGACACACATTATTTAGCTTCAAATCAATGCGATGTAGAAGGTTTAGCTTCAAATCCAAGCGAAACGCAAGATTTGGCTTCAAATCAATGCGATGTAGAAGGTTTAGCTTCAAATCCATGCGACACAAATGATTTAGCTTCTAATACTTGCAATATAAATGATGTAGCTTCAAATGCAGTCGGAACAAACGAGTTAGCTTCAAAATAAATGCGAATACACATGATTTAGCTTCAAATCAATGCGAAGTAGAAGCCTTAGCTTCAAATCCATGCGACCAAACGGTTTAGCTTCAAATATTAGTGATATACATCATTTAGCTTCAACTGCATGAGGAACAAACGAGTGAGCATCAACTCCATGTGAAACACATGATTTAGCTTCAAATCAATGCGAAGTAGAAGACTTAGCTTCAAATCCATGCAGAACGAATGATTTAGCTTCAAATACTTGCCAATAGAAGTGATATGGTTTCAAATGCAGGCGAAACACACGAGTTACATCCAAATCCATGGTAAACAAATGATTTAGCTTCGAATCAGTGCGAAGTAGAAGGCATAGCTTCAAAATCCATGCGAATCAAATTGTTTAGCTTCAAATACTTGCGATATAAGTGATATAGCATCAAATGCAGGTGAAACGAACGAGTTAGCTTCAAATCCAAGCGAAACAAATGATTTACCTTCAAATACTTGCGGTATAAATGAAATAGCTTCAACTGCAGGCGAAACAAACGAGTTTGCTTTAAATCGATGCGACACAATGAACTAGCTTCAAATGCTAGCGATATAAATGAAATGGCTTCAAATGCAGGCGAAACAAATGAGTTATATACAAATCCATGCGAAACACATGATTTAGCTTCAAATTAATTGCGAAGTCGAAGGCTTAGATTCAAATCCAATCGAAACACATGATGTAGCTTCAAATGCATGCGAAACAAACGAATTGGCTTCAAATCCAAGCGAAACACATAATTTCGCATCAAATCAATGTGATGTAGAAGGTTTAGCTACAAATCCGCGCGAAACATATGATTTAGCTTGAAATACTTGTGATACTCATGATATATCTTCAAATCAATACGAAGTAGACGGCTTGGCTTCAAATCCATGAGAAACTAATGATTTAGCTTCAGATACTGGCGATATATGTGATATGGCTTCATGTGCAGACGAAACAAACGAGTTAGCTTCATATCCAAGCGAAACACATGATTTAGCTACAAACCAAAGGGATGTAGAAGGCTTAGCTTCAAATGCATGCGAATCAAATGGTTTAGCTTCAAATACTCATGATATACATGATTTAGTTTCAAATCCATGCGAAACGCATGATTTCGCTTCAAATAAATGCGAAGTGGAAGGTTTAGCTTCAAATCCGTGCAAAACAAATGATTTAGCTTCAAATACTTGCGATATAAGTGATATATCTTCAAATGCAGGTGAAACAAACGAGATAGCTTCAACTCCAAGAGACACACATGATTTAGCTTCAAATCAATGCGATGTAGACGGCTTAGCTTCAAATCCATGCGGAACAAATAATTTAGCTTCAGATACTTGGGATATAAGTGATACAGCTTCAAATGCTGGGGAAACAAACGAGTTAGCTTCAAATCCATGCAAAACACATGAATAAGCATCAAATCAATGCGATGTAGACGGCTTAGCTTCAAATCCATGCGGAACAAATAATTTAGCTTCAGATAATTGCGTTATAAGTGATATGGCATCAAATGCAGGCTAAACAAACGAGTTTGCTTCAAATCCATGCGAAACACATGATTTAGCTTCAACTCAATGCGAAGTAGAAGGCTTAGCTACAAATCCATGCGGAACAAATAATTTAGCTTCAGATAATTGCGTTATAAGTGATATGGCATCAAATGCAGGCTAAACAAACGAGTTTGCTTCAAATCCATGCGAAACACATGATTTAGCTTCAACTCAATGCGAAGTAGAAGGCTTAGCTACAAATCCATGCGAAACAACTGATTTGCATTCAAATACTTGCGAATATAAGTGATGTAGCTTCAAATGCAGACGAAACAAACGAGTTAGCTTCAAATCCAAGCGACACACATTATTTAGCTTCAAATCAATGCGATGTAGAAGGTTTAGCTTCAAATCCAAGCGAAACGCAAGATTTGGCTTCAAATCAATGCGATGTAGAAGGTTTAGCTTCAAATCCATGCGACACAAATGATTTAGCTTCTAATACTTGCAATATAAATGATGTAGCTTCAAATGCAGTCGGAACAAACGAGTTAGCTTCAAAATAAATGCGAATACACATGATTTAGCTTCAAATCAATGCGAAGTAGAAGCCTTAGCTTCAAATCCATGCGACCAAACGGTTTAGCTTCAAATATTAGTGATATACATCATTTAGCTTCAACTGCATGAGGAACAAACGAGTGAGCATCAACTCCATGTGAAACACATGATTTAGCTTCAAATCAATGCGAAGTAGAAGACTTAGCTTCAAATCCATGCAGAACGAATGATTTAGCTTCAAATACTTGCCAATAGAAGTGATATGGTTTCAAATGCAGGCGAAACACACGAGTTACATCCAAATCCATGGTAAACAAATGATTTAGCTTCGAATCAGTGCGAAGTAGAAGGCATAGCTTCAAAATCCATGCGAATCAAATTGTTTAGCTTCAAATACTTGCGATATAAGTGATATAGCATCAAATGCAGGTGAAACGAACGAGTTAGCTTCAAATCCAAGCGAAACAAATGATTTACCTTCAAATACTTGCGGTATAAATGAAATAGCTTCAACTGCAGGCGAAACAAACGAGTTTGCTTTAAATCGATGCGACACAAATGAACTAGCTTCAAATGCTAGCGATATAAATGAAATGGCTTCAAATGCAGGCGAAACAAATGAGTTATATACAAATCCATGCGAAACACATGATTTAGCTTCAAATCAATTGCGAAGTCGAAGGCTTAGATTCAAATCCAATCGAAACACATGATGTAGCTTCAAATGCATGCGAAACAAACGAATTGGCTTCAAATCCAAGCGAAACACATAATTTCGCATCAAATCAATGTGATGTAGAAGGTTTAGCTACAAATCCGCGCGAAACATATGATTTAGCTTGAAATACTTGTGATACACATGATATATCTTCAAATCAATACGAAGTAGACGGCTTGGCTTCAAATCCATGAGAAACTAATGATTTAGCTTCAGATACTGGCGATATATGTGATATGGCTTCATGTGCAGACGAAACAAACGAGTTAGCTTCATATGCAAGCGAAACACATGATTTAGCTACAAACCAAAGGGATGTAGAAGGCTTAGCTTCAAATGCATGCGAATCAAATGGTTTAGCTTCAAATACTCATGATATACATGATTTAGTTTCAAATCCATGCGAAACGCATGATTTCGCTTCAAATAAATGCGAAGTGGAAGGTTTAGCTTCAAATCCGTGCAAAACAAATGATTTAGCTTCAAATACTTGCGATATAAGTGATATATCTTCAAATGAAGGTGAAACAAACGAGATAGCTTCAACTCCAAGAGACACACATGATTTAGCTTCAAATCAATGCGATGTAGACGGCTTAGCTTCAAATCCATGCGGAACAAATAATTTAGCTTCAGATACTTGGGATATAAGTGATACAGCTTCAAATGCTGGGGAAACAAACGAGTTAGCTTCAAATCCATGCAAAACACATGAATAAGCATCAAATCAATGCGATGTAGACGGCTTAGCTTCAAATCCATGCGGAACAAATAATTTAGCTTCAGATAATTGCGTTATAAGTGATATGGCATCAAGTGCAGGCTAAACAAACGAGTTTGCTTCAAATCCATGCGAAACACATGATTTAGCTTCAACTCAATGCGAAGTAGAAGGCTTAGCTACAAATCCATGCGAAACAACTGATTTGCATTCAAATACTTGCGAATATAAGTGATGTAGCTTCAAATGCAGACGAAACAAACGAGTTAGCTTCAAATCCAAGCGACACACATTATTTAGCTTCAAATCAATGCGATGTAGAAGGTTTAGCTTCAAATCCAAGCGAAACGCAAGATTTGGCTTCAAATCAATGCAATGTAGAAGGTTTAGTTTCAAATCCATGCGAAACAAATGATTTGGCCTCAAACACTTGTATATAAGTGATATAGCGTCAAATGCAGACGAATCAAACGAGTTAGCTTCAAAATCCATACGATACACATTATATAGCTTCAACTCAAGGCGAAGTAGAAGGCTTAGCTTCAAATCCAAGCGAAACACATGATTTAGCTACAAACCAAAGGGATGTAGAAGGCTTAGCTTCAAATGCATGCGAATCAAATGGTTTAGCTTCAAATACTCATGATATACATGATTTAGTTTCAAATGCATGCGAAACAAACTAGTTAGCATCAAATCCATGCGAAACGCATGATTTCGCTTCAAATAAATGCGAAGTGGAAGGTTTAGCTTCAAATCCGTGCAAAACAAATGATTTAGCTTCAAATACTTGCGATATAAGTGATATATCTTCAAATGCAGGTGAAACAAACGAGATAGCTTCAAATCCATGCAAAACACATGAATAAGCATCAAATCAATGCGATGTAGACGGCTTAGCTTCAAATCCATGCGGAACAAATAATTTAGCTTCAGATAATTGCGTTATAAGTGATATGGCATCAAATGCAGGCTAAACAAACGAGTTAGCTTCAAATCCAAGCGAGACACGTGATATAGCTTCAAATCAATGCGAAGTAGAATGCTTAGCTTCAAATCCATGCGAATCAAAGGGTTAATTTCAAATACTTGTGATATACATGATTTTGCTTGAACTGCATGCGAATCAAACGAGTTTGCTACAAATCCATGCGAAACACATGATGTAGCTTCAACTCAATGCGAAGTAGAAGGCTTAACTACAAATCCATGCGAAACAACTGATTTGCATTCAAATACTTGCGAATATAAGTGTTCTAGCTTCAACTGCATGCGAAAGAAAGGAGTTACCTTCAAATGCAAGCTACACACAAGATTTTGCAGCAAATCAATGCGATGTAGAAGGTTTAGATTCAAATCCATGGGATACACAAGATTTAGCTTCAAATCAATGCGATGTAGAAGGTTTAGCTTCAAATCAAAGCGAAACACATGATTTAGCTTCAAATCAATGCGATATAGAAGCTTTAGCTTCAAATCAATGCGATTAAAATGATTTAGCTTCAAATACTTGTGATATACATGATATAGCTTTAACTGCATGCGAAACAAATGAGTTAGTTTCAAATCAATGCGAAGTAGAAGACTTAGCTACAAATCCGCGCGAAACATATGATTTAGCTTGAAATACTTGTGATACACATGATATATCTTCAAATCAATACGAAGTAGAAGGCTTGGCTTCAAATCCATGAGAAACTAATGATTTAGCTTCAGATACTGGCGATATATGTGATATGGCTTCATGTGCAGACGAAACAAACGAGTTAGCTTCATATCCAAGCGAAACACATGATTTAGCTTCAAATCAATATGATGTAGCAGGATTAGCTTCAAATCCATTCGACACTAATGATTTAGCTTCAAATACTTGCGATATAAGGATATAGGTTCAAATGCTGGCGAATCAAACGAGTTAGCTTCAAATCCACGCGGATCGCATGATTTAGCTTCAAATCAATGAGAAGTAGAAGGCTTATATTCAAAGCCATGCGACACAAATGATTTAGCTTCAAATACTTGCGATACAAGTGATATAGCTTCAAGTGCAGACGAAACAAACGAGTTTGCTTCATATCCAAGCGAAACACATGATTTAGCTTCAAATCAATGCGATGTAGAAGATTCAACTTCAAATACATGCGACACAAATGATTTAGGTTCAGATACCTGCGATATAAGTTATATAGCTTCAAATGCAGGAGAAATAAACGAGTTAGCTTCAAATCCATGCGAAGCACATGATTTAGCTGCAAATCAATGCTATGTAGAAGGTTTAGCTTCAAATCCATGCGACACAAATGTTTTAGCTTCAAATACTTGCGATATAAATGATATAGCTCCAAATGCAGGCGATACAAACGAGTTAGCTTCTAATCCATCCGAAACTCATTATTTTGCTTCAAAGCAATGCGGAGTAGAAGGCTTAGCTTCATATCCATGCGAATCAAATGACTTAGCTTCAAATACTTGCGATATAAGTAATATAGCTTCAAATGCAGGCGAAACAAACGAGTTAGCTTCAAATCCATGCGAAACATATGATTTAGCTTCAAACACTTGGGATATAATAGATATAGTTTCAAATGCAGACGAAACAAACGAGTTAGCTTCATATCCAAGCAAACACATGATTTAGCTTTAAATCAATATGATGTAGCAGGATTAGCTTCAAATCCATTCGACACTAATGATTTAGCTTCAAATACTTGCGAAACACGTGGTTTAGCTTCATATTCTTGCGAAACAAATGGTTTAGATTCAGATACTTGTGATAAACATGATTTAGCTTCAAATGCAGGCGAAACAAACGAGTTAGTTTCAAATACTTGCGATATAAACGATATACCTTCAAATGTAGGCAAAACAAACGATTTATCTTCAAATTCATGCGGAACACATGATTTAGCTTCAAATCAATGCGAAGCACATGGTTGAGCTTCATATGCTTGCGAAACAAGTGGTTTAGCTTCAGATACTTGTGATAAACATGATTTAGCTTCAACTGCATGCGAAACAAACGAGTTAGTTTAAAATCCAAGAGAAACACAGGATTTAGCTTCAAATCAATGCGAAGTAGAAGGCTTAGCTTCAAATCGATGCCATACGAATGATTTAGCTTCAAATACCTGCGATAGAAGTGATATAGCTTCAAATGCAGGCGAAACAAACGAGTTAGCTTCAAGTCTTTGCGAAAGACATGATTTAGCTTCAAATTCATGCGAAACACGTGGTTTAGCTTCATATTCTTGCGAAACAAATGGTTTAGATTCAGATACTTGTGATAAACATGATTTAGCTTCAAATGCAGGCGAAACAAACGAGTTAGTTTCAAATCCATGCAAAACACATGATTTAGCTTCAAATCCAAGCGAAACACATGGTTTAGCTTCATATTCATGCGAAGCAAATGGTTTAGCTTCATATACTTGTGATAAACATGATTTAGCTTCAACCGCCTGCGAAACAAACGAGTTAGCATTAAAACCAAGCGAGACACATGATTTAGATTCAAATCAATGCGAAGTAGATGGCTTAGCTTCATATCCATGCGAAAAAAATGACTTAGCTTCAAATACTTGCTTTATAAATGATTTAGCTTCAAATACTTTCTTTATAAATGATATAACATCAAATGCAGGCAAAACAAACGAGTTAGCTTCAGATCCATGCGGAACACAAGATTTATCTTCAAATCAATGCGAAACACATGGTTTAGCTTCATATTCTTGCGAAACAAATGGTTTAGATTCAGATACTTGTGATAAACATGATTTAGCTTCAAACGCAGATGAAACAAACGAGTTAATTTCAAATCCATGTGAAACATATGATTTAGCTAAAACTCAATGCAAAGTAGAAGGCGTAGCTTCAAATCCATACGGAACAAATGATTTAGCTTCAAATACTTGCTTTATAAATGATTTAGCATCAAATACTTGCTTTATAAATGATATAACATCAAATGCAGGCAAAACAAACGAGTTATCTTCAGATCCATGCGGAACACAAGATTTATCTTCAAATCAATGCGAAACACATGGATTAGCTTCATATTCTTGCGAAACAAATGGTTTAGATTCAGATACTTGTGATAAACATGATTTAGCTTCAAATGCAGGCGAAACAAACGAATTAATTTCAAATCCATGCGAAACACATGATTTAGCTTAAATTTCTTGCGAAACAAATGATTTAGCTTCAAATACTTGCGATATAAATGATATAACATCAAATGCAGGCAAAACAAACGAGTTAGCTTCAGATCCATGCGGAATACAAGATTTAGCTTCAAATCAAAGCGAAACACATGATTTAGCTTCAAATCAATGCGATATAGAAGCTTTAGCTTCAAATCAATGCGATTAAAATGATATAGCTTCAAATACTTGTGATATACATGATATAGCTTTAACTGCATGCGAAACAAATGAGTTAGTTTCAAATCCAAGCGAAATACATGATTTAGATTCAAATCAATGTGATCTAGAAGGTTTGGCTTCAAATCCAAGCGACACAAATGATTTACCTTCAAATACTTGCGGTATAAATGAAACTGCTTTAAATGCAGGCGACACAAACGAGTTAGCTTCAAATCCATGCGAAACAGATGATTTAGCTTCAAATCCATGCGAAACAGATGATTTAGCGCCAAATCAATGCGAAGTAGAAGGCTTAGCTTCAAATCCATGCGAGTCAAATTGTTTAGCTTCAAATACTCGTGATATACATGATTTATCTTCAACTGCACGCCAAACAAACGAGTTAGCTTGAAATCCATGCGAAACACATGATTTTGCTTCAAATCAAAGCGAAGTAGTAGGTTTAGCATCAAATCCATGAGACACAAAAGTTTTAGCTTCAAATACGTGCGATATAAATGATATAGATTCAAATGCAGGCGAAACAAATGGGATAGCTTCAAATCCATACGAAATACATGATTTAGCTCCAAACTCATGCGAAACACATGGATTAGCTTCATATTCTTGCGAAAAAAATAGCTTTGCTTCAGATACTTGTGATAAACATGATTTAGACTGAACTGCATGCGAAACAATCGAGTTAGCTTCAAATCCAAGGGAAACAAATGATTCAGCTTCAAATCAAAGCGCAGTTGAAGGGTTAGCTTCAAATCAATGCGAAACAAATGGTTTAGCTACAAATACTTGCGCTATAAGTGATATAGCTTCAAATGCACGCGGAACAAACGACTTAGCTTCAAATCCAAGCGAAACACATTATTTAGATTCAAATCAATTCGATGTATAAGGTTTAGTTCCAAATCCGTGCGAGACAAATGATTTAGATTCCAATACTTGCGATATAATTGATATAGCTTCAAATGCAGGCGAAAAGAACGAGTTAGCTTCAAATCCAAGCGATGCACATGATTTAGCTTCAAATCAATGCGAAGTATAAGGCGTAGCTTCAAATCCATGCGAAACAAATGGTTTAGCTACAAGAATTTGTGATATACATGATTGAGCTGCAACTACATGCGGAACAAACGAGTTAGGTTCAAATCCATGCCAAGCACCTGATTTAGCTTCAAGTCAACGCGAAGTAGAAGGCTTAGCTACAAATCCATGCGAAACAACTTATTTGCCTTCAAAAACTAGCGAATATAAGTGATGTAGCTTCAAATGGAGGCGACTCGAACGAGTTAGCTTCAAATCCAAGCGAAACACATGATTTAGTTTCAAATCAATGCAAAGTAGAAGGCTTAGCTTTAAATCCATGCGACACAAATGATTTCGCTTCAAATACTTGCGATAGAGGTGATATAGCTTCAATGCAGGCGAAACAAATGGTTTGGCTACAAATACTTGTGATACACAATAATTAGCTTCAACTGCATGCGAAACAAACGAGCCAGCTTCAAATCCATGCGAATCACATGATTTAGCTTCAAATCAATGCGAAGTAGAAGGCTTAGCTTCAAATCCGTCCGAAACAAATGGTTTAGCCTCAGATACTTGTGGGAAAACATGATTTAGCTTCAAGTGCATACGAGATAAACTAGTTAGCTTCAAATCCAAGCGAAACACATGATTTAACTTCAAATCAATGTGAAGTAGAAGGCTTAGCTTCTAATCCATGATAAACAAATGATTTAGCTTCAGATAATTGCGATATAAGTGATATAGCATCAAAAGCAGGCGCAACAAACGATTTAGCATCAAATACATGCAAAACAGATGATTTAGATTTAAATCAACGCGAAGTAGAAGGCTTAGCTTCAAATACATAAGAAACAAATGATTTAACTTCAAAACAATGCGAAGTAGTAGGATTAGCTTCTGATCCATGGGACACAAATGTTTTAGCTTCAAATACTTGCGATATAAATGATATAGATTCAAATGCAGGCGAAACAAATGGGATAGCTTCAAATCCATACGAAACACATGATTTAGCTCCAAACTCATGCGAAACACATGGATTAGCTTCATATTCTTGCGAAAAAAAGAGCTTTGCTTCAGATACTTGTGATAAACATGATTTAGGCTCAACTGCATGCGAAACAATCGAGTTAGCTTCAAATCCAAGGGAAACAAATGATTCAGCTTCAAATCAAAGCGCAGTTGAAGGGTTAGCTTCAAATCAATGCGAAACAAATGGTTTAGCTACAAATACTTGCGCTATAAGTGATATAGCTTCAAATGCACGCGGAACAAACGACTTAGCTTCAAATCCAAGCGAAACACATTATTTAGATTCAAATCAATTCGATGTATAAGGTTTAGTTCCAAATCCGTGCGAGACAAATGATTTAGATTCCAATACTTGCGATATAATTGATATAGCTTCAAATGCAGGCGAAAAGAACGAGTTAGCTTCAAATCCAAGCGATGCACATGATTTAGCTTCAAATCAATACGAAGTATAAGGCGTAGCTTCAAATCCATGCGAAACAAATGGTTTAGCTACAAGAATTTGTGATATACATGATTGAGCTGCAACTACATGCGGAACAAACGAGTTAGGTTCAAATCCATGCCAAGCACCTGATTTAGCTTCAAGTCAACGCGAAGTAGAAGGCTTAGCTACAAATCCATGCGAAACAACTGATTTGCCTTCAAAAACTAGCGAATATAAGTGATGTAGCTTCAAATGGAGGCGACTCAAACGAGTTAGCTTCAAATCCAAGCGAAACACATGATTTAGTTTCAAATCAATGCAAAGTAGAAGGCTTAGCTTTAAATTCATGCGACACAAATGATTTCGCTTCAAATACTTGCGATAGAGGTGATATAGCTTCAATGCAGGCGAGACAAATGGTTTGGCTACAAATACTTGTGATACACAATAATTAGCTTCAACTGCATGCGAAACAAACGAGCCAGCTTCAAATCCATGCGAATCACATGATTTAGCTTCAAATCAATGCGAAGTAGAAGGCTTAGCTTCAAATCCGTCCGAAACAAATGGTTTAGCCTCAGATACTTGTGGGAAAACATGATTTAGCTTCAAGTGCATACGAGATAAACTAGTTAGCTTCAAATCCAAGCGAAACACATGATTTAACTTCAAATCAATGTGAAGTAGAAGGCTTAGCTTCTAATCCATGATAAACAAATGATTTAGCTTCAGATAATTGCGATATAAGTGATATAGCATCAAAAGCAGGCGCAACAAACGATTTAGCATCAAATACATGCAAAACAGATGATTTAGATTTAAATCAACGCGAAGTAGAAGGCTTAGCTTCAAATACATAAGAAACAAATGATTTAACTTCAAAACAATGCGAAGTAGTAGGATTAGCTTCTAATCCATGGGACACAAATGTTTTAGCTTCAAATACTTGAGATATAAATGATATAGATTCAAATGCAGGCGACACAAACGGGATAGCTTCAAATCCATACGAAACACATGATTTAGCTCCAAACTCATGCGAAACACATGGATTAGCTTCAAATCAATGTGAAGTAGAAGGCGTAGCTTCAAATCCATGCTAAACAAATGGTTTAGCTACAAGAATTTGTCATATACATGATTTAGCTTCAACTGCATGCGAAACAAACGAGTTAGTTTAAAATCCAAGAGAAACGCACGATTTAGCTTCATATCAATGCAAAGTAGAATGCTTAGCTTCAAATCGATGCCATACGAATGATTTAGCTTCAAATACCTGCGATAGAAGTGATATAGCTTCAAATGCAGGCGAAACAAACGAGTTAGCTTCAAGTCTTTGCGAAAGACATGATTTAGCTTCAAATTCATGCGAAACACGTGGTTTAGCTTCATATTCTTGCGAAACAAATGGTTTAGATTCAGATTCTTGTGATAAACATGATTTAGCTTCAAATGCAGGCGAAACAAACGAGTTAGTTTCAAATCCATGCGAAACACATGATTTAGCTTCAAATCCAAGCGAAACACATGGTATAGCTTCATATTCTTGCGAAACAAATGGTTTAGCTTCATATACTTGTGATAAACATGATTTAGCTTCAACCGCCTGCGAAACAAACGAGTTAGCATTAAAACCAAGCGAGACACATGATTTAGATTCAAATCAATGCGAAGTAGATGGCTTAGCTTCATATCCATGCGAAAAAAATGACTTAGCTTCAAATACTTGCTTTAAAAATGATTTAGCTTCAAATACTTGCTTTATAAATGATATAACATCAAATGCAGGCAAAACAAACGAGTTAGCTTCAGATCCATGCGGAACACAAGATTTATCTTCAAATCAATGCGAAACACATGGTTTAGCTTTATATTCTTGCGAAACAAATGGTTTAGATTCAGATACTTGTGATAAACATGATTTAGCTTCAAATGCAGGCGAAACAAACGAGTTAATTTCAAATCCATGTGAAACATATGATTTAACTAAAACTCAATGCAAAGTAGAAGGCGTAGCTTCAAATCCATACGGAACAAATGATTTAGCTTCAAATACTTGCGATATATGTGATATAGATTCAACTGCAGGCGAAACAAATGAGGTAGCTTCAAATCCATGCGAAACAAATGATGTTTCTTCAAATACTTGCGAAACAAATGATTTAGCTTCAAATACTTGCTTTATAAATGATTTAGCATCAAATACTTGCTTTATAAATGATATAACATCAAATGCAGGCAAAACAAACGAGTTAGCTTCAGATCCATGCGGAACACAAGATTTATCTTCAAATCAATGCGAAACACATGGATTAGCTTCATATTCTTGCGAAACAAATGGTTTAGATTCAGATACTTGTGATAAACACGATTTAGCTTCAAATGCAGGCGAAACAAACGAATTAATTTCAAATCCATGCGAAACACATGATTTAGCTTAAATTTCTTGCGAAACAAATGATTTAGCTTCAAATCCAAGCGAAACACATGGTATAGCTTCATATTCTTGCGAAACAAATGGTTTAGCTTCATATACTTGTGATAAACATGATTTAGCTTCAACCGCCTGCGAAACAAACGAGTTAGCATTAAAACCAAGCGAGACACATGATTTAGATTCAAATCAATGCGAAGTAGATGGCTTAGCTTCATATCCATGCGAAAAAAATGACTTAGCTTCAAATACTTCCTTTAAAAATGATTTAGCTTCAAATACTTGCTTTATAAATGATATAACATCAAATGCAGGCAAAACAAACGAGTTAGCTTCAGATCCATGCGGAACACAAGATTTATCTTCAAATCAATGCGAAACACATGGTTTAGCTTCATATTCTTGCGAAACAAATGGTTTAGATTCAGATACTTGTGATAAACATGATTTAGCTTCAAATGCAGGCGAAACAAACGAGTTAATTTCAAATCCATGTGAAACATATGATTTAGCTAAAACTCAATGCAAAGTAGAAGGCGTAGCTTCAAATCCATACGGAACAAATGATTTAGCTTCAAATACTTGCGATATATGTGATATAGATTCAACTGCAGGCGAAACAAATGAGGTAGCTTCAAATCCATGCGAAACAAATGATGTTTCTTCAAATACTTGCGAAACAAATGATTTAGCTTCAAATACTTGCTTTATAAATGATTTAGCATCAAATACTTGCTTTATAAATGATATAACATCAAATGCAGGCAAAACAAACGAGTTAGATTCAGATCCATGCGGAACACAAGATTTATCTTCAAATCAATGCGAAACACATGGATTAGCTTCATATTCTTGCGAAACAAATGGTTTAGATTCAGATACTTGTGATAAACACGATTTAGCTTCAAATGCAGGCGAAACAAACGAATTAATTTCAAATCCATGCGAAACACATGATTTAGCTTAAATTTCTTGCGAAACAAATGATTTAGCTTCAAATACTTGCGATATAAATGATATAACATCAAATGCAGGCAAAACAAACGAGTTAGCTTCAGATCCATGCGGAACACAAGATCTAGCTTCAAATCAATGCGAAACACATGGTTTGGCTTCATATACTTGCGAAACAAGTGGTTCAGCTTCAGATACTTGTGATAAACATGATTTAGCTTCAACTGCATGCGAAACAAACGAGATAGCATTAAAACCAAGCGAGACACGTGATTAAGCTTCAAATCAATGCGAAGTAGATGGCCAAGCTTCATATCCATGCGAAGCAAATGAGTTAGCTTCAAATACTTGCGACGTAAATGATATAGCTTCAAATGCAGGCGAAACAAACCAGGTAGCTTCAATTCCATGCGAAACACATGATTTAGCTTAAGATTCATGCGAAACAGATTATTTAGCTTCAAATCCATGCGAAACAGATGATTTAGCGCCAAATCAATGCGAAGTAGAAGGCTTATCCACAAAGCCATGCGACACAAATGATTTAGCTTCAAATACTTGCGATACAATTGATATAGCTTCAAATGCATGCGAAACAAACGAGTTAGCTTCAAATCCAAGCGAAACACATGATTTAGTTCCAAATCAATGCGAAGTAGAAGGCTTAGCTTCAAATCCATGCGACACAAATGATTTAGCTTCAAATGCTTGCGATAGAAGTGATATAGCTTCAATGCAGGCGAAACAAACGAGATAACTTCAAAGCCATGCAACACAAATAATTTAGCTTCATATACTTGCGATATAAATGATATAGCTTCAAATGCAGGCGAAACAAACGAGTTAGCTTCAAATCCAAGCGAAACACATGGTTTAGTTTCAAATCAATGAGAAGTAGGAGGCTTATCCTCAAAGCCATGCGACACAAATGATTTAGCTTCAAATACTTGCGATACAATTGATACAGCTTCATATTCATGCGAAACAAACGAGTTAGCTTCAAATCCAAGCGAAACACATGATTTAGTTCCAAATCAATGCGAAGTAGAAGGTTTAGCTTCAAATCCAAGCGAAACACATGATTTAGCTTCAAATCAAGGCGAAGTAGGAGGCTTAGCTTCAAAGCCATGCGACACAAATGGTTTAGCTTCAAATACTTGCGATACAATTGATATAGCTTCAAATGCATGCGAAACAAACGAGTTAGCTTCAAATCCAAGCGAAACACATGATTTAGTTCCAAATCAATGCGAAGTAGAAGGCTTAGCTTCAAATCCAAGCGAAACACATGATTTACTTCAAATTAATGCGAAGTAGAAGGCTTATCCTCAAAGCCATGCGACACAAATGATTCAGCTTCAAATACTTGCGATATAATTGATTTAGCTTCAAATGCAAGCGAAACAAACGAGTTAGATTCAAATCCAAGCAAAACAGATGATTTAGTTTCAAATCAATGCGAAGTAGAAGGCTTAGCTTCAAATCCATGCGACACAAATGATTTAGCTTCAAATACTTGCGATAGAAGTGATATAGCTTCAATGCATGCGAAACAAACGAGTTAGCTTCAAATCCAAGCGAAACACATGATTTAGTTCCAAATCAATGCGAAGTAGAAGGCTTAGCTTCAAATCCATGCGACACAAATGATTTAGCTTCAAATACTTGCGATAGAAGTGATATAGCTTCAATGCAGGCGAAACAAACGAGTTAGCTTCAAAGCCATGCAACACAAATGATTTAGCTTCATATACTTGCGATATAAATGATATAGCTTCAAATGCAGGCGAAACAAACGAGTTAGCTTCAAATCCAAGCGAAACACATGATTTAGTTTCAAATCAATGCGAAGCAGAAGGCTTAGCTTCAAATCCATGCGAAACAAATGATTTAGTTTCACATACTTGCGATATAAATGATATAGCTTCAAATGCAGGCGAAACAAACGAGTTAGCTTCAAATCCAAGCGAAGCACGTGATTTACCTTCAAATTAATGCGAAGTAGAAGGCTTATCCACAAAGCCATGCGACACAAATGATTTAGCTTCAAATACTTGCGATACAATTGATATAGCTTCAAATGCAGGCGAAACAAACGAGTTAGCTTCAAAGCCATGCAACACAAATGATTTAGCTTCATATACTTGCGATATAAATGATATAGCTTCAAATGCAGGCGAAACAAACGAGTTAGCTTCAAATCCAAGCGAAACGCATGGTTTAGTTTCAAATCAATGCGAAGTAGGAGGCTTATCCTCAAAGCCATGCGACACAAATGATTTAGCTTCAAATACTTGCGATATAATTGATATAGCATCAAATGCATGCGAATCAAACGAGTTAGCTTCAAATCTGTGCGAAACACATGATTTAGCTTCAAATCAATGCAAAGTAGTAGGCTTATCTTCCATGCCATGGGACACAAATGATTTAGCTTCAAATACTTGCGATATAATTGATATAGCTTCAAATGCAGGCGAAACAAACGAGTTAGCTTCAAATCTGTGCGAAACACATGATTTAGCTTCAAATTCATGCGAAACACATGGTTTAGCTTCATATTCTTGCGAAAGAAAAGGTTTAGATTCAGATACTTGTGATAAACATGATTTAGCTTCAAATGCAGGCGAAACAAACGAATTAGTTTCAAATCCACGCGAAACACCTGATTTACCTTCAAATCCATGCGAAACACATGTTTTAGTTACAAATCAATGCGAAGTAGTAGGCATAGCTTCATATCCATGCGAAACAAATGATTTAGTTTCACATACTTGCGATATAAATGATATAGCTTCAAATGCAGGCGACACAAACGAGTTAGCTTCAAATCCAAGCGAAACACATGATTTACCTTCAAATTAATGCGAAGTAGAAGGCTTATCCTCAAAGCCATGCGACACAAATGATTCAGATTCAAATACTTGCAATATAGTTGATATAGCTTCAAATGCAGGCGAAACAAACGAGGTAGCTTCAAATCCAAGCGAAACACATGATTTAGTTCCAAATCAATGCGAAGTAGGAGGCTTATCCTCAAAGCCATGCGACACAAATGATTTAACTTCAAATACTTGCGATATAATTGATATAGCTTCAAATGCAGGCGAAATAAACGAGTTAGCCTCAAATCTATGTGAAACACATGAGTCAGCTTCTAATTCATGCGAAACACATGGTTTAGCTTCATATTCTTGCGAAACAAATGGTTTAGATTCCGATAATTGTGATAAACATTATTTAGCTTCAAATGCAGGCGAAACACATAATTTAGATACAAACCAATGCGACGTAGAAGGCTTAGCTTCAAATCCATGCGAAACACATGATTTAGCATCAATTCCATGGGAGAAAAATGATTTAGATTCAAATTCATGCGTAACATATGGTTTAGCTTCATATTCTTGTGAAACAAATGGTTTTGCTTCTGATAATTGTGATAAACATGATTTGGCTTCAACTGCATACGAAACAAACGAGTTAGCTTCAAATTCAAGGGAAACACATGATTTAGATTCAAATTAATGCGAAGTAGAAGGCTTATCCTCAAAGCCATGCGACACAAATGGTTTAGCTTCAAATACTTGCGATACAATTGATATAGCTTCAAATGCATGCGAAACAAACGAGTTAGCTTCAAATCCAAGCGAAACACATGATTTAGTTCCAAATCAATGCGAAGTAGAAGGCTTAGCTTCAAATCCAAGCGAAACACATGATTTACCTTCAAATTATGCAAAGTGGAAGGCTTATGCTCAAAGCCATGCGACACAAATGATTTAGCTTCAAATACTTGCGATATAATTGATATAGCTTCAAATGCAGGCGAAACAAACGAGTTAGCTTCAAATCTGTGCGAAATACATGATTTAGCTTCAAATTCATGCGAAACACATGGTTTAGCATCATATTCTTGCGAAACAAATGGTTTAGATTCAGATAATTGTGATAAACATGATTTAGCTTCAAATGCAGGCGAAACAAACGAGTTACCTTCATATCCAAGCGAAGCACGTGATTTACCTTCAAATTAATGCAAAGTAGAAGGCTTATCCTCAAAGCAATGCGACACAAATGATTTAGCTTCAAATACTTGCGATACAATTGATATAGCTTCAAATGCATGCGAAACAAACGAGTTAGCTTCAAATCCAAGCGAAACACATGATTTAGTTCCAAATCAATGCGAAGTAGAAGGCTTAGCTTCAAATCCAAGCGAAACACATGATTTACCTTCAAATTAATGCAAAGTGGAAGGCTTATGCTCAAAGCCATGCGACACAAATGATTTAGCTTCAAATACTTGCGATATAATTGATATAGCTTCAAATGCAGGCGAAACAAACGAGTTAGCTTCAAATCTGTGCGAAATACATGATTTAGCTTCAAATTCATGCGAAACACATGGTTTAGCATCATATTCTTGCGAAACAAATGGTTTAGATTCAGATAATTGTGATAAACATGATTTAGCTTCAAATGCAGGCGAAACAAACGAGTTACCTTCATATCCAAGCGAAGCACGTGATTTACCTTCAAATTAATGCAAAGTAGAAGGCTTATCCTCAAAGCAATGCGACACAAATGATTTAGCTTCAAAAACTTGCGATACAATTGATATAGCTTCAAATGCATGCGAAACAAACGAGTTAGCTTCAAATCCAAGCGAAACACATGATTTAGTACCAAATCAATGCGAAGTAGAAGGTTTAGCTTCAAATCCATGCGACACAAATGATTTAGCTTCAAATACTTGCGATAGAAGTGATATAGCTTCAATGCAGGCGAAACAAACGAGTTAGCTTCAAAGCCATGCAACACAAATGATTTAGCTTCATATACTTGCGATATAAATGATATAGCTTCAAATGCAGGCGAAACAAACGAGTTAGCTTCAAATCCAAGCGAAACACATGGTTTAGTTTCAAATCAATGCGAAGTAGGAGGCTTATCCTCAAAGCCATGCGAAACAAATGATTTAGCTTCAAATACTTGCGATATAACTGATATAGCTTCAAATGCAGGCGAAATAAACGAGTTAGCTTCAAATCCAAGCGAAACACATGATTTAGTTCCAAATCAATGCGAAGTAGAAGGCTTAGCTTCAAATCCAAGCGAAACACATGATTTACCTTCAAATTAATGCAAAGTGGAAGGCTTATGCTCAAAGCCATGCGACACAAATGATTTAGCTTCAAATACTTGCGATATAATTGATATAGCTTCAAATGCAGGCGAAACAAACGAGTTAGCTTCAAATCTGTGCGGAATACATGATTTAGCTTCAAATTCATGCGAAACACATGGTTTAGCATCATATTCTTGCGAAACAAATGGTTTAGATTCAGATAATTGTGATAAACATGATTTAGCTTCAAATGCAGGCGAAACAAACGAGTTACCTTCATATCCAAGCGAAGCACGTGATTTACCTTCAAATTAATGCAAAGTAGAAGGCTTATCCTCAAAGCAATGCGACACAAATGATTTAGCTTCAAATACTTGCGATACAATTGATATAGCTTCAAATGCATGCGAAACAAACGAGTTAGCTTCAAATCCAAGCGAAACACATGATTTAGTACCAAATCAATGCGAAGTAGAAGGTTTAGCTTCAAATCCATGCGACACAAATGATTTAGCTTCAAATACTTGCGGTAGAAGTGATATAGCTTCAATGCAGGCGAAACAAACGAGTTAGCTTCAAAGCCATGCAACACAAATGATTTAGCTTCATATACTTGCGATATAAATGATATAGCTTCAAATGCAGGCGAAACAAACGAGTTAGCTTCAAATCCAAGCGAAACACATGGTTTAGTTTCAAATCAATGCGAAGTAGGAGGCTTATCCTCAAAGCCATGCGAAACAAATGATTTAGCTTCAAATACTTGCGATATAACTGATATAGCTTCAAATGCAGGCGAAATAAACGAGTTAGCTTCAAATCTGTGCGAAACACATGATTTAGTTCCAAATCAATGCGAAGTAGAAGGTTTAGCTTCAAATCCAAGCGAAACACATGATTTTCCTTCAAATTAATGCGAAGTAGAAGGCTTATTCTCAAAGCCATGCGACACAAATGATTTAGCTTCAAATACTTGCGATATAATTGATATAGCATCAAATGCAGGCGAAACAAACGAGTTAGCTTCAAATCTGTGCGAAACACATGATTTAGCTTCAAATCAATGCGAAGTAGGAGGCTTTGCTTCAAAGCCATGCGACACAAATGGTTTAGCTTCAAATACTTGCGATACAATTGATATAGCTTCAAATGCATGCGAAACAAACGAGTTAGCTTCAAATCCAAGCGAAACACATGATTTAGCTTCAAATCAATGCGAAGTAGGAGGCTTATCCTCAAAGCCATGCGACGCAAATGATTTAGCTTCAAATAATTGCGATATAACTGATATAGCTTCAAGTGCAGGCGAAATAAACGAGTTAGCTTCAAATCTGTACGAAACACATGATTTAGCTTCAAATCCATGCGAACCACATGATTTAGTTTCAAATCAATGTGAAGTAGAAGGCTTAGCTTCAAATCCATGCGAAACACATGATTTAGTTTCAAATCAATGCGAAGCAGAAGGCTTAGCTTCAAATCCATGCGAAACAAATGATTTAGTTTCACATACTTGCGATATAAATGATATAGCTTCAAATGCAGGCGAAACAAACGAGTTAGCTTCAAATCCAAGCGAAGCACGTGATTTACCTTCAAATTAATGCGAAGTAGAAGGCTTATCCACAAAGCCATACGACACAAATGATTTAGCTTCAAATACTTGCGATACAATTGACATAGCTTCAAATGCATGCGAAACAAACGAGTTAGCTTCAAATACAAGCGAAACACATGGTTTAGTTTCAAATCAATGAGAAGTAGGAGGCTTATCCTCAAAGCCATGCGACACAAATGATTTAGCTTCAAATACTTGCGATACAATTGATACAGCTACAAATTCATGCGAAACAGACGAGTTAGCTTCAAATCCAAGCGAAACACATGATTTAGTTCCAAATCAATGCGAAGTAGAAGGTTTAGCTTCAAATCCAAGCGAAACACATGATTTTCCTTCAAATTAATGCGAAGTAGAAGGCTTATTCTCAAAGCCATGCGACACAAATGATTTAGCTTCAAATACTTGCGATATAATTGATATAGCATCAAATGCAGGCGAAACAAACGAGTTAGCTTCAAATCTGTGCGAAACACATGATTTAGCTTCAAATCAAGGCGAAGTAGGAGGCTTAGCTTCAAAGCCATGCGACACAAATGGTTTAGCTTCAAATACTTGCGATACAATTGATATAGCTTCAAATGCATGCGAAACAAACGAGTTAGCTTCAAATCCAAGCGAAACACATGATTTAGTTCCAAATCAATGCGAAGTAGAAGGCTTAGCTTCAAATCCAAGCGAAACACATGATTTACTTCAAATTAATGCGAAGTAGAAGGCTTATCCTCAAAGCCATGCGACACAAATGATTCAGCTTCATATACTTGCGATATAAATGATATAGCTTCAAATGCAGGCAAATCAAACGAGTTAGCTTCAAATCCAAGCGAAACACATGATTTAGTTTCAAATCAATGCGAAGTAGAAGGCTTAGCTTCAAATCCATACGACACAAATGATTTAGCTTCAAATACTTGCGATAGAAGTGATATAGCTTCAATGCATGCGAAACAAACGAGTTAGCTTCAAATCCAAGCGAAACACATGATTTAGTTCCAAATCAATGCGAAGTAGAAGGCTTAGCTTCAAATCCATGCGACACAAATGATTTAGCTTCAAATACTTGCGATAGAAGTGATATAGCTTCAAATGCAGGCGAAACAAACGAGTTAGCTTCAAATCCAAGCGAAACACATGGTTTAGTTTCAAATCAATGCGAAGTAGGAGGCTTATCCTCAAAGCCATGCGACACAAATGATTTAGCTTCAAATACTTGCGATATAACTGATATAGCTTCAAATGCAGGCGAAACAAACGAGTTAGCTTCAAATCCAAGCGAAGCACGTGATTTAGTTCCAAATCAATGCGAAGTAGAAGGCTTAGCTTCAAATCCATGCGACACAAATGATTTAGCTTCAAATACTTGCGATAGAAGTGATATAGCTTCAAATGCAGGCGAAACAAACGAGTTAGCTTCAAATCCAAGCGAAACACATGGTTTAGTTTCAAATCAATGCGAAGTAGGAGGCTTATCCTCAAAGCCATGCGACACAAATGATTTAGCTTCAAATACTTGCGATATAACTGATATAGCTTCAAATGCAGGCGAAACAAACGAGTTAGCTTCAAATCCAAGCGAAGCACGTGATTTAGTTCCAAATCAATGCGAAGTAGAAGGCTTAGCTTCAAATCCAAGCGAAACACATGATTTACCTTCAAATTAATGCGAAGTAGAAGGCTTATCCTCAAAGCCATGCGACACAAATGATTCAGCTTCAATTACTTGCGATATAATTGATTTAGCTTCAAATGCAAGCGAAACAAACGAGTTAGATTCAAATCCAAGAAAAACAGATGATTTAGTTTCAAATCAATGCGAAGTAGAAGGCTTAGCTTCAAATCCATGCGACACAAATGATTTAGCTTCAAATACTTGCGATAGAAGTGATATAGCTTCAATGCAGGCGAAACAAACGAGTTAGCTTCAAAGCCATGCAACACAAATGATTTAGCTTCATATACTTGCGATATAAATGATATAGCTTCAAATGCAGGCGAAACAAACGAGTTAGCTTCAAATCCAAGCGAAACACATGGTTTAGTTTCAAATCAATGCGAAGTAGGAGGCTTATCCTCAAAGCCATGCGACGCAAATGATTTAGCTTCAAATACTTGCGATATAACTGATATAGCTTCAAATGCAGGCGAAACAAACGAGTTAGCTTCAAATCGAAGCGAAGCACGTGATTTACCTTCAAATTAATGCGAAGTAGAAGGCTTATCCTCAAAGCCATGCGACACAAATGATTTAGCTTCAAATACTTGCGATACAATTGATATAGCTTCAAATGCATGCGAAACAAACGAGTTAGCTTCAAATACAAGCGAAACACATGATTTAGTTCCAACTCAATGCGAAGTAGAAGGTTTAGCTTCAAATCCAAGCGAAACACATGATTTTCCTTCAAATTAATGCGAAGTAGAAGGCTTATTCTCAAAGCCATGCGACACAAATGATTTAGCTTCAAATACTTGCGATATAATTGATATAGCATCAACTGCAGGCGAAACAAACGAGTTAGCTTCAAATCTGTGCGAAACACATGATTTAGCTTCAAATCAATCCGAAGTAGAAGGCTTAGCTTCAAAGCGATGCGACACAAATGATTTAGCTTCAAATACTTGCGATATAACTGATGTAGCTTCAAACGCAGGCGAAACAATCGCGTTAGCTTCAAATCCAAGGGACACCAATGATTTAGCTGCGAATCAATGCTATGTAGAAGGTTTAGGTTCAAATCTATGCGACACAAATGTTTTAGCTTCAAATACTTGCGATATAAATGATATAGCTCCAAATGCAGGCGATACAAACGAGTTAGCTTCTAATCCATCCGAAACTTATGATTTTGCAACAAATCAATGCGAACTAGATGTCTTAGCTTCTAATCCATGCGGAAAAAATGATTTAGCTTCAAATTCTTGCTATATAAGTGATATAGATTCTACTGCAGGCGAAACAAACGAGATAGCATCGAATTCATGCGAAACACATGATTTAGCTGTAAATCAATGCTATGTAGAAGGTTTAGCTTCAAATCCATGTAATACACAAGATTTAGCTTCAAATCAATGCGATGTATTAGGTTTAGCTTTAAATCAATTCGAAGCATACGGCTTAGATTCAAATCCGTGCCAATCAAATGGTTTAGCTGTAATTACATGTGATATACGTTATTTAGATGCAACTGCATGCGCAAAAAACGAGTTAGCTTCAAATCCATGCTAAACACATGATTTAGCAGCAAATAAATGCGATGTAGTAGGTTTAGCTGCAAATCCATGCGAGAACAATGATTTAGCTTCAGATACTTCCGCTATATGTGATATAGCTTCAAATGCAGTCGAAACAAACGAGTTAGCTTCAAATCCAAGCGAATCACAAGATTTATCTTAAAATCAATGCAATTTAGAAGGTTTAGTTTCAAATCCATGCCAAACAAATGAGAGAGCTTCAAAACACTTGGGATATAGGTGATATAGCTTCAGCTGCATGCGAAACAAACGAGTTAGATTTAAGTCCATGCGAAACACATGATTTAGCTGCAAATCAATGCGATGCAGAAGGTTTAGCTTCAAATCCATGCGATGCACAAGATTTAGCATCAAATCAGTGCGATGTAGAAGGTTTAGCTTCAAATCTATGCGAAACACATGATTTAGCTTCTAATCAATGCGAAGTAGAAGGCGTAGCTTCAAATCCACGCGACAAAAATGATTTAGCTTCAAATACTTGCGATATAATTGATAAGGCTTCAAATGCAGGCGAAACAAACGAATTTCTTTCTAATCCATGCGAAACAAATGACTTAGCTTCAAATCCAAGCGAGACACATGATTTCGCTTCAAATCAATGCGAAGGAGAAAGCTTTGCTTCAAATCAATGCGAATCAACTGATTTGGCTTCAAATACTTGAGAATATAAATGATGTAGCTTCAAATGGAGGCGAAACAAACGAGTTAGCTTCAAATCCATGCAAAACACATGATTTATCTTCAAATCAATGCGAAGTAGAAGGCTTAGCTTCAAATCCAATCGAAACACATGATTTAGCTTCAAATCAATTTGAGGTAGAAAGATGAGCTTCAAATCCATGCGAATCAAATGATTTAGCTTCAAATCAATGCGAAGTAGAAGGCTTAGCTTCAAATCCGTGCGACTCAAATGATTTAGCTTCAAATACTTGCGATATAAGTGATATAGCTTCAAATGCAGGCGAATCAAACGAGTTAGCTTCAAAACCAAGCGAAACACATGATTTAGTTTCAAATCAATGCGAAATAGAAGGCATAGCTTCAAATCCATGCGAAACAAATGATTTAGCTTTACATACTTGCGATATAAATAATATAGCTTCAAATGCAGGCGAAACAAACGAGTTAGCTTCAAATCTGTGCGAAACACATGATTTACCTTCATATCCAAGCGAAACACATGATTTACCTACAAATTAATGCAAAGTAGAAGGCTTATCTTCACAGCCATGCGACACAAATGATTTAGCTTCAAATACTTGCGATATAATTGATATAGCTTCAAACGCAGGCGAAACAATCGCGTTAGCTTCAAATCCAAGGGAAACAAATGATTTAGCTTCAGATACTTGTGATATAAATGATATAGCTTCAAATGCAGGCGAAACGAATGAGTTAGATACAAATCCATGCGAAACACATTATTTAGCTTCAAATCAATGCGAAGTAGACGACGTAGCTTCAAATCCATGCGGAACAAATGGTTTAGCTACAAATACTTGTGATATACATGATTTAGCTTCAATTGCATGCGAAACAATCGACCTAGCCTCAAATCCAAGCGAAACACATGATTTAGCATGAAATCAAGGCGAAGTAGAAGACTTAGCTCCAAATCAATGTGGAACACATGATTTAGCTTCAAATCAATCCGAAGTAAAAGGCTTAACTTCAAATCAATGCGAAGCAACCGGTTTATCTTCAAATACTTGTGATATTCATGATTTAAATTCGACTGCATGCGAACCGAACGAGTTAGCTTCAAATCCAAGCGTAACACATGATTTAGCTTCAAATCAATGAGAAGTAGGAAGCTTAGCTTCAAATCCAATCGAATCACAAGATTTAGCTTCAAATCAATGAGAAGTAGAAAGCTTAGCTTAAAATCCATGCGAATCAAATGATTTAGCTTCAAATACTTGTGATATACATGATATAGCACCAAATGCAGGCAAAACAAACGAGTTTTCTTCAAATCCATGCGAAACACATGATTTAACTGCAAATTAATGCGATGTAGAAGGTTTAGAGTCAAATCCATGCGACACAAAAGAATTAGCTTCAAATGCTTGCGAAATAGATGGTACAGATTCAAATAAAGTCGAAACAAACGAGATATCTTCAAATCCATGCAAAACACATGATTTTGCTTCAAATCAATGCGAAGTAGAAGGCTTAGCTTCAAATCCATGCGAATAAAATGAATTAGCTTCGCATACGTGTGATATACATGATATAGCTTCAAATGCAGGCAGAACAGCGAGTAAGCTTCGAATCCATGCGAAAAACATGATTTAGCTTCAAAGCAGTGCGAAGTAGAACGCTTAGATTCAAATCCATATGAATCAACTGGTTTATCTTCAAATACATGTGAAATACATGACTGAGCTTCAATTGCATGCGAAACAATCGTGTTAGCTTCAAATCCACGCAAATCACATGATTTAGCTTCAAATCAATGCGAAGTAGAAGGCTTAGCTTCAAATACATGAGAAACAAATGATACTTGCGATACAAGAGATGTAGTTTCAGATGCAGGCAAAACAAGCGAGTTATCTACAAATGCATGCGAAACGCATGATTTAGCTTCAAATCAATGCGAAGTAGAAGGCGTAGCTTCAAAACCATGCGACTCAAATGATTTAGCTTCAAATACTTGCGATATAATTGATAAAGCTTCAAATGCAGGCGAAACAAACGAGTTAGCTTCAAATGCAAGCGAAACACATGATTTAGTTTCAAATCAATGCGAAGCAGAAGGCTTAGCTTCAAATCCATGCGAAACAAATGATTTAGTTTCACATACTTGCGATATAAATGATATAGCTTCAAATGCTGGCGAAACAAACGAGTTAGCTTCAAATCCAATCGAAGCACGTGATTTACCTTCAAATTAATGCGAAGTAGAAGGCTTATCCACAAAGCCATGCGACACAAATGATTTAGCTTCAAATACTTGCGATACAATTGATATAGCTTCAAATGCATGCGAAACAAACGAGTTAGCTTCAAATCCAAGCGAAACACATGATTTAGTACCAAATCAATGCGAAGTAGAAGGCTTAGCTTCAAATCCATGCGACACAAATGATTTAGCTTCAAATACTTGCGATAGAAGTGATATAGCTTCAATGCAGGCGAAACAAACGAGTTAGCTTCAAAGCCATGCAACACAAATGATTTAGCTTCATATACTTGCGATATAAATGATATAGCTTCAAATGCAGGCGAATCAAACGAGTTAGCTTCAAATCCAAGCGAAACACATGATTTAGTTTCAAATCAATGCGAAGCAGAAGGCTTAGCTTCAAATAAATGCGAAACAAATGATTTAGTTTCACATACTTGCGATATAAATGATATAGCTTCAAATGCAGGCGAAACAAACGAGTTAGCTTCAAATCCAAGCGAAGCACGTGATTTACCTTCAAATTAATGCGAAGTAGAAGGCTTATCATCAAAGCCATGCGACACAAATGATTTAGCTTCAAATACTTGCGATACAATTGATATAGCTTCAAATGCAGGCGAAATAAACGAGTTAGCTTCAAATCTGTGCGAAACACATGATTTAGCTTCAAATCCATGCGAACCACATGATTTAGTTTCAAATCAATGTGAAGTAGTAGGCTTAGCTTCAAATCCATGCGAAACACATGATTTAGTTACAAATCAATGCGAAGCAGAAGGCTTAGCTTCAAATCCATGCGAAACAAATGATTTAGTTTCACATACTTGCGATATAAATGATATAGCTTCAAATGCAGGCGAAACAAACGAGTTAGCTTCAAATCCAAGCGAAGAACGTGATTTACCTTCAAATTAATGCGAAGTAGAAGGCTTATCCTCAAAGCCATGCGACACAAATGATTTAGCTTCAAATACTTGCGATACAATTGATATAGCTTCAAATGCATGCGAAACAAACGAGTTAGCTTCAAATACAAGCGAAACACATGATTTAGTTCCAAATCAATGCGAAGTAGAAGGTTTAGCTTCAAATCCAAGCGAAACACATGATTTTCCTTCAAATTAATGCGAAGTAGAAGGCTTATTCTCAAAGCCATGCGACACAAATGATTTAGCTTCAAATACTTGCGATATAATTGATATAGCATCAACTGCAGGCGAAACAAACGAGTTAGCTTCAAATCTGTGCGAAACACATGATTTAGCTTCAAATCCATGCGAAACACATGATTTAGCTTCAAATCAATCCGAAGTAGAAGGCTTAGCTTCAAAGCCATGCGACACAAATGATTTAGCTTCAAATACTTGCGATATAACTGATATAGCTTCAAACGCAGGCGAAACAATCGCGTTAGCTTCAAATCCAAGGGACACAAATGATTTAGCTTCAAATACTTGCGATATAATTGATAAGGCTTCAAATGCAGGCGAAACAAACGAATTTCTTTCTAATCCATGCGAAACAAATTATTTAGCTTCAAATCAATTTGAGGTAGAAAGATGAGCTTCAAATCCATGCGAATCAAATGATTTAGCTTCAAATCAATGCGAAGTAGAACGCTTAGCTTCAAATCCACTCGAATCAAATGGTTTAGCTTCAAATACTTGTGATATACATGATTTAGCTTCAACGGCAGGCGAAACAACGAGTTAGCTTCAAATACAAGCGAAACACATGATTTAGCTTCAAATCAATGCGAAGTAGAAGGATTAGCTTCAAATCCATGCGAATCGAAATGTTTAGCTTAAAATACTTGCGATATAAATGATATAGCTTCAACTGCATGTGAAACAAACGAGTTAGCTTCAAATCCAACTGAAACACCTGATTTAGCTTCATATCAATGCGATGTAGATGGTTTAGATTCAAATCCATGAGACACAAATGATTTAGCTTCAGATACTTGTGATATAAATGATATAGCTTCAAATGCAGGCGAAACGAATGAGTTAGATACAAATCCATGCGAAACACATTATTTAGCTTCAAATCAATGCGAAGTAGACGACGTAGCTTCAAATCCATGCGGAACAAATGGTTTAGCTACAAATACTTGTGATATACATGATTTAGCTTCAATTGCATGCGAAACAATCGACCTAGCCTCAAATCCAAGCGAAACACATGATTTAGCATGAAATCAAGGCGAAGTAGAAGACTTAGCTCCAAATCAATGTGGAACACATGATTTAGCTTCAAATCAATCCGAAGTAAAAGGCTTAACTTCAAATCAATGCGAAGCAACCGGTTTATCTTCAAATACTTGTGATATTCATGGTTTAAATTCGACTGCATGCGAAACAAGCGAGTTAACTTCAAATGCATGCGTAACAAATGATTTAGTTTCAAATCAATGCGAAGTTGAAGGCTTAGTTTGAAAGTCATGCGACTCAAATGGTTTAGCTTCAAATACTTGTGATATACATGATTTGGCTTCAACTGCATGCGAACCGAACGAGTTAGCTTCAAATCCAAGCGTAACACATGATTTAGCTTCAAATCAATCCGAAGTAAAAGGCTTAACTTCAAATCAATGCGAAGCAACCGGTTTATCTTCAAATACTTGTGATATTCATGGTTTAAATTCGACTGCATGCGAAACAAGCGAGTTAACTTCAAATGCATGCGTAACAAATGATTTAGTTTCAAATCAATGCGAAGTTGAAGGCTTAGTTTGAAAGTCATGCGACTCAAATGGTTTAGCTTCAAATACTTGTGATATACATGATTTGGCTTCAACTGCATGCGAACCGAACGAGTTAGCTTCAAATCCAAGCGTAACACATGATTTAGCTTCAAATCAATGAGAAGTAGGAGGCTTAGCTTCAAATCCAATCGAATCACAAGATTTAGCTTCAAATCAATGAGAAGTAGAAAGGTTAGCTTAAAATCCATGCGAATCAAATGATTGAGCTTCAAATACTTGTGATATACATGATATAGCACCAAATGCAAGCGAAACAAACGAGTTTTCTTCAAATCCATGCGAAACACATGATTTAACTGCAAATTAATGCGATGTAGAAGGTTTAGCGTCAAATCCATGCGACACAAAAGAATTAGCTTCAAATGCTTGCGAAATAGATGGTACAGATTCAAATAAAGTCGAAACAAACGAGATATCTTCAAATCCATGCAAAACACATGATTTTGCTTCAAATCAATGCGAAGTAGAAGGCTTAGCTTCAAATCCATGCGAATAAAATGAATTAGCTTCGCATACGTGTGATATACATGATATAGCTTCAAATGCAGGCAGAACAGCGAGTAAGCTTCGAATCCATGCGAAAAACATGATTTAGCTTCAAAGCAGTGCGAAGTAGAACGCTTAGATTCAAATCCATATGAATCAACTGGTTTATCTTCAAATACATGTGAAATACATGACTGAGCTTCAATTGCATGCGAAACAATCGTGTTAGCTTCAAATCCACGCAAATCACATGATTTAGCTTCCAATCAATGCGAAGTAGAAGGCTTAGCTTCAAATCCAAGCGAAACAAATGATTTAGCTTCAAATCAATGCGAAGGAGAAAGCTAGGCTTCAAACTCATGCGAAACAAATGATTTAGCTTCAAATACTTGTGATATACATGATATATCTTCCAATGCAGGCGAAACAAACGAGTTTTCTTCAAATCCATGCGAAATACATGACTTAGCTTCAAATCCATGAAAAGCACATGATATGGCTTCAAACCAATGCGAAGTAGAAGGCTGAGTTTCAAATACATGTGAAACAAATGGTTTAGTTTCAAATACTTGCGATATAAGTGATATAGATTCAACTGCAGGCGAAACAAACGCGTTAGCTTCAAGTCCAAGCGAAACTCATTATTTAGCTACAAATCAATGCGATATAGAAGGTTTAGCTTGAAATCCATGCGACACAAATGATTTAGCTTCTGATACTTACGATATCAATGATATAGCTTCAAATGCAGACGAATCAAACGAGTTAGCTTCAAATCCGTGCGATAGAAATGATTACGCTTCAGATACTTGCGATATAAGTGATATAGATTCAAATGAATACGAAGCAAACGAGTTAGCATCGAATCCACGAGAAACACATTATTTAGCTTCAAAACAGTGCGAATTAAAAGGCTTCGCTTCAAATCCATGCGAAACGAAAGATTTAGCTTCAAATACTTGCGAATATAAGTGATGTAGCTTCAAATGCAGACGAAACAAACGAGTTAGCTTCAAATCCAATCGAAACACATGATTTAGCTTCAAATCAATGTGAAGTAGAACGCTTAGTTTCAAATCTATGCGAAACACATAATTTGGCTTCAAATCAATGCGAAGTAGAAGGCTTAGCTTCAAATCCATGCGAAACACATGATTTAGCTTCAAATCCATGAGAAACACATGGTTTAGCTTCATATTCTTGCGAAACAAATAGTTTAGCTTCAAATCAATGCGAAGTAGAAGGCTAAGCTTCAAGTCCATGCGAAACAAATGATTTAGGTTCAGATACTTGCGATATAAGTGATATAGACTCAAATGCAGGAGAAACAAACGTGTAAGCTCCAAATCCATGCGAAACAAATGAATTAGCTTCAAATCAATACGATGTAGAAGGTTTAGCTCCAAATCCAAGCGAAATACATGATTTAGCTTCAAATCAATGCGATGTAGAAGGCTTAGCTACAAATCCGTGCAGATCAAATGATTTTTCTTCAAATACTAGCGATAGAAGTGATATAGCTTCAAATGCAGGCGAAACAAACCAGTTAGCTTCAATTCCATGCGAAACACATGATTTAGCTTAAAATTCATGCGAAACACATGGATTAGATTCAAATTCGTGCGAAACAAATGATTTAGCTTCAGATACTTGTGGTATATATGATTTAGAATCAACTGCATGCGAAACAGACGAGTTAGCCTCAAATCCAAGCGATACACACGATTTAGATTCAAATTCATGCGACACACATGATTTAGCTTCAAATCAATGCGAAGTAGAAGGCTTAGCTTCAAATACATGAGAAACAAATGATACTTGCGATACAAGAGATGTAGTTTCAGATGCAGGCAAAACAAGCGAGTTATCTACAAATGCATGCGAAACGCATGATTTAGCTTCAAATCAATGCGAAGTAGAAGGCGTAGCTTCAAAACCATGCGACTCAAATGATTTAGCTTCAAATACTTGCGATATAATTGATAAAGCTTCAAATGCAGGCGAAACAAACGAGTTAGCTTCAAATCCAAGCGAAACACATGATTTTGTTTCAAATCAATGCGAAGTAGAAGGCTTAGCTTCAAATCCATGCGACACAAATGATTTAGCTTCAAATACTTGCGATAGAAGTGATATGGCTGCTATGCAGGCGAAACAAACGAGTTAGCTTCAAAGCCATGCGACACAAATGATTTAGCTTCAAATACTTGCGATATAATTGATATAGCTTCAAATGCAGGCGAAACAAACGAGTTAGCTTCAAATCCAAGCGAAACACATGATTTAGTTTCAAATAAACGCGAAATAGTAGGCTTAGCTTCAAATCCATGCGAAACAACTGATTTGGCTTCAAATACTTGCGAATATAAATGATGTAGCTTCAAATGGAGGCGAAACAAACGAGTTAGATTCAAATCCATGCGAAACACATGATTTAGATTCAAATTCATACGAAACACATGGTTTAGCTTCATAGTCTTGCGAAACAAATGATTTAGCTTCAATTACTTGCGATATAATTGATAAAGCTTCAAATGCAGGCGAAACAAACGAGTTAGCTACAAATCCAAGCGAAACACACGATTTAGTTTCAAATCAATGCGAAGTAGAAGGTTTAGCTTCAAATCCATGCGACACAAATGATTTAGCTTCAAATACTTGCGATAGAAGTGATATAGCTGCAATGCAGGCAAAACAAACGAGTTAGCTTCAAAGCCATGCGAAACAAATGATTTAGTTTCACATACTTGCGATATAAATGATATAGCTTCAAATGCAGGCTAAACAAACGAGTTACCTTCAAATCCAAGCGAAACACATGATTTACCTTCAAATTAATGCGAAGTAGAAGGCTTATCGCCAAAGCCATGCGACACAAATGATTCAGCTTCAAATACTTGCGATATAAATGATATAGCTTCAAATGCAGGCGAAACAAACAAGTTACCTTCAAATTCAAGCGAAACACATGATTTACCTTCAAATTAATGCAAAGTAGAAGGCTTATCTTCAAAGCCATGCGACACAAATTATTTAGCTTCAAATACTTGCGATATAATTGATATAGCTTCAAATGCAGGCGAAACAAACGAGTTAACTTCAAATCTTCGCGAATCACATCATTCAGCTTCACATTCATGCGAAACACATGGTTTAATTCATATTCTTGCGAAACAATTGGTTTAGATTCAGATACTTGTGATAAACATGATTTAGCTTCAAATGCAGGCGAAACAAACGAGTTACCATCAAATCCAAGCGAAACACATGATTTACCTTCCAATTAATGCGAAATAGAAGGTTTAGCTTCAAATCAATGCGAAACAACTGATTTGGCTTCAAATACTTGCGAATATAAATGATGTAGCTTCAAATGGAGGCGAAACGAACGAGTTAGATTCAAATCCATGCGAAACACATGATTTAGCTTCAAGTCAATGCGAAGTAGAAGGCTTAGCTTCAAATCCAAGCGAAACACATGATTTAGCTTCAAATCAATGCGAAGTAGAAAGCTTAGCTTCAAATCCATGCGAATCAAATGATTTAGCTTCAAATCAATGCGAAGTAGAAAACTTAGCTTCAAATCCATGCGAAACACATGATTTAGCCCCAAATTCATGCGAAACACATGGTTTAGCTTCATATTCTTGCGAAACAAATGGCTTAGCTTAATATTCTTGCGAAACAAAATGGTCAGCTTTAAATACTTGTGATATACATGATTTAGGTTCAACTGTATGTGAAACAAACGTCTTAGCTTCAAATCCAAGCCAAGCAGATGATTTAGCTTCAAATCAATGTGAAGTAGAACGCTTAGCTTCAAATCCGTGCGAAACAAATGACTTAGTTGCAAATACTTGTAATATATGTGATATAGCTTCAAATGCAGGCGAAACAAACAAGTTATCGTCTGGTCCATGCGAAACACATGATTTAGTTTCAAATCAATTCGCATTTGATGTCATAGCTTCAAATTCATGCGAAACAAACGATTTATCTTCAGATACTGGCGATGTAAGTGATATAGCATCAAATGCGGGCGTAAAGAACGAGTTATCTTGAAATCTATGCGAAACACATTATTTAGGTTCAAAACGAAAGATTTAGATTCAAATACTTGCGAATATAAGTGATATAGATCCAAAGCAGGCGAAACAAACGAGTTAGCCCCAAATCCATGAGCAACACATGATTTATCTTCAAATCAATGCGAAGTAGAAGGCTTAGCTTCAAATACATGAGAAACAAATGATTTAGCTTCAGATACTTGCGATACAAGAGATATTGTTTCAGATGCAGGCAAAACAAGCGAGTTATCTACAAATGCATGCGAAACGCATGATTTAGCTTCAAATCAATGCGAAGTAGAAGGCGTAGCTTCAAATCCACGCGACAAAAACGATTTAGCTTCAAATACTTGCGATATAATTGATATAGCTTCAAATGCAGGCGAAAGAAACGAGTTAGTTCCAAATCCATGCGAAACATATGATCTAGCTTCAAATCCAAGCGAAACACATAGTATAGCTTCATATACTTGCGATATAAATGATATAGCTTCAAATGCAGGCAAAACAAACGAGTTAGCTTCAAATCCATGCGGAACACATGATTTAGCTTCAAATCAATGCGAAGTAGATGGCGTGGCTTTAAAACCATGCGACACAAATGATTTAGCTTCAAATACTTGCGATAGAAGTGATATAGCTTCAATGCAGACGAAACAAACGAGTTGGCTTCAAATCCACGCGAGAAACATGATTTAGCTTCAAATCCATGAGAAACACATGGTTTAGCTTCATATTGTTGCGAAACAAATGGTTTAGCTTCAGATAGTTGTGATGAACATGATTTAGCTTCAACTGCATGCGAAACAATCGCGTTAGCTTCAAATCCAAGGGAAACAAATGATTTAGCTTCAAATCAATGCGAAGTTGAAGGCTTTGCTTCAAATCAATGCGAAGCAAATGGTTTAGCTTCAAATATTTGCGATATACATGATTTAAATTCAACTGCATAAGAAACACACGATATAGCATCAAATCCAAGCGAAACACATGATTTAGCTTCAAATGAATGCGAAGTAGAAAGCTTAGCTTCAAGTCCATGAGAATCAAATGATTTAGTCTTAAATACTTGTGATATGCATAATATAGTTTCAAATGCAGGCTAAATAAACGAGTTAGCTTCAAATCCACGCCAAACACATGATTTAGCTTCAAATCAATGCGAAGTAGAAGACTTAGATTCAAATCCATGCGAAACCCATGACTTAGCTTTAAATGAATGCGAAGTAGAAGGCTTAGCTGCAAATCCAAGCGAAACACATGATTTAGCTTCAAATCAATGCGAAGTAGAAAGCTTAGCTTCAAATCCACGCGAATCAAATGATTTAGTCTCAAATACTTGTGATATGCATGATATAGCTTCAAATGCAGGCGAAACAAACGAGTTAGCTTCAAATCCAGGCGAATCAGATGTTTAAGCTTCAAATCAATGTGAAGTAGAAGGCATAGCTTCAAATCCATGCGAAACAAATGATTTAGCTTCACATACTTGCGATATAAATGATACAGCTTCAAATGCAGGCGAAACAAACGAATTAGCTTCAAATCCAAGCGATACACACGAGTTAGCTTCAATTCAATACAAAGTAGAAGTCTTAGCTTCAAATCCATGCGAATCAAATGGTTTAGCTTCAAATACTTGTGATATACATGATTTGGATCCAACTGCATGCGAAACAAACAAGTTAGCTTCAAATCCAAGCCAAACACATGATTTAGCTTCAAATCAATGCGAAGTAGAAGGCTTAGCTTCTAATTCATGCGAAACAAATGATTTAGCTTTACATGCTTGCGATTAAATGATATAGCTTCAAATCCATGCGAAACACATGATTTAGCTTCAAGTCCATGAGAAACACATGGTTTAACTTCATAATCTTGAGAAACAGATGGTTTAGCTTCAGATATTTATGATAAACATGATTTAGCTTCAACTGCATGCGAAACAATCGCGATAGCTTCAAATCCAAGGGAACCAAATAATTTAGCTTCAAATGAATGCGATGTTGAAGGCTTAGCTTAAAATCAATGCGAAACAAATGGTTTAGCTTCAAATTCTTGCGAAACAAATGGTTCAGATTCGGATACTTGTGATAAACATGATTTAGCTTCAACTGCATTCAATATAAACTAGTTAGCTTCAAATCCAAGGGAAACACATGATTTAGCTTCAAATACCTGCGGTATAAGTGAGTTAGCTTGAAATGCACACAAAACAAACGAGTTAGCTACAGATCCGTGCGAAACAAATGGTTTTGTTACAAATACTTGTGATATACATTATTTAGCTACAACTGCAAGCGAAACAAACGAGTTAGCTTCAAATCCGTGCGAGACAAGTGATTTAGATTCCAATACTTGCGATATAATAGATATAGCTTCAAATGCAGGCGAAGCAAACGAGTTAGCTTCAAGTCCATGCGAAACACATGATTTAGCTTCTAATCAATGCGAAGTAGAAGGCGTGGCTTCAAATACATGCGACACAAATGATTTAGCTTCAAATACTTGCGATATAATTTATGAAGCTTCAAATGCAGGGGAAGCAAACGAGTTAGCTTCAAATCCAAGCGAAACACATGACTTAGTTTCAAATCAATGCGAAGTAGAAGGCTTAGCTGAAAATACATGCGACACAAATGATTTAGCTTCAAATACTTGCGATATAGAAGCTATAGCTTCAAATCCATGCGAAACAAATGATTTAGCATCAGATACTTGCGATATAAGTGATATAGCTTCAAATGCAGGCTAAATAAACGAGTTAGCTTAAAATCCATGCAAAACACATGATTAAGCTTCAAATCAATGCTATGTAGAAGGTTTAGCATCAAATCCATGCGACACAAATGATTTAGCTTCAGATACTTGCGATATAAGTGATATAGCTTCATCTGCAGGCGAAACAAACGAGTTAGCTACAAATCCATGCAAAAAACATGACTAATTTCAAATGAATGCGATATAGAAGGTATAGCTTCAAATCCAAGCGAATTTATGATTTAGTTTCAAATCAATGCGAAGTAGAAGGTTTAGCTTCAAATTCATGCGAAACAAATGATTTAGCTTTACATGCTTGCGATTAAATGTTATAGCTTCAAATGCAGGCGAAACAAACGAGGTTGCTTCAAATCCAAGGGAACCAAATAATGTAGCTTCAAATCAATGCGAAGTTGAAGGCTTAGCTTCAAATCAATGCGAAACAAATGGTTTAGCTTCAAATACTTGTGGTATACATGATTTACCTTCAACTGCATGCGAAACAAACGAGTTAGCTTCAAATGTACGCGAAACACATGATCTAGATTCAAATCAATGCGAAGTAGGGCAGGCGTAGCTTCAAATACATGCGACACAAATGATTTAGCTTCACATACTAGCGATTTAATGATATAGCTTCAAATGAAGGAAAAACGAACGAGTTAGCTTAAAATGCAAGCGAAACACATGATTTAGATTCAAATCAATGCGAAGTAGAAGGCTTCGCTTCAAATCCATGCGAAGCAAATGATTTAGCTTCACATTCTTGCGATTTAAATGATATAGCTTCAAGTGCAGGCGAAGCAAACGAGTTGGCTTCAAATCCACGCGAGAAACATGATTTAGCTTCAAATCCATGAGAAACACATGGTTTAGCTTCATATTCTTGCGAAACAAATGGTTTAGCTTCAAATAGTTGTGATGAACATGATTTAGCTTCAACTGCATGCGAAACAATCGCGTTAGCTTCAAATCCAAGGGAAACAAATGATTTAGCTTCAAATCAATGCGAAGTTGAAGGCTTAGCTTCAAATCAATGCGAAACAAATGGTTTAGTCTTAAATACTTGTGATATGCATAATATAGTTTCAAATGCAGGCTAAATAAACGAGTTAGCTTCAAATCCACGCCAAACACATGATTTAGCTTCAAATCAATGCGAAGTAGAAGGCTTAGATTCAAATCCATGCGAATCAGATGTTTAAGCTTCAAATCAATGTGAAGTAGAAGGCATAGCTTCAAATCCATGCGAAACAAATGATTTAGCTTCACATACTTGCGATATAAATGATACAGCTTCAAATGCAGGCGAAACAAACGAATTAGCTTCAAATCCAAGCGATACACACGAGTTAGCTTCAATTCAATACAAAGTAGAAGTCTTAGCTTCAAATCCATGCGAATCAAATGGTTTAGCTTCAAATACTTGTGATATACATGATTTGGATCCAACTGCATGCGAAACAAACAAGTTAGCTTCAAATCCAAGCCAAACACATGATTTAGCTTCAAATCAATGCGAAGTAGAAGGCTTAGCTTCAAATTCATGCGAAACAAATGATTTAGCTTTACATGCTTGCGATTAAATGATATAGCTTCAAATGCAGGTGAAACAAACGAGTTTGCTTCAAATCCATGCGAAACACATGATTTAGCTTCAAGTCCATGCGAAACACATGGTTTAGCTTCATAATCTTGAGAAACAGATGGTTTAGCTTCAGATATTTATGATAAACATGATTTAGCTTCAACTGCATGCGAAACAATCGCGTTAGCTTCAAATCCAAGGGAACCAAATAATTTAGCTTCAAATCAATGCGATGTTGAAGGCTTAGCTTAAAATCAATGCGAAACAAATGGTTTAGCTTCAAATTCTTGCGAAACAAATGGTTCAGATTCAGATACTTGTGATAAACATGATTTAGCTCCAAATGCATGCGAAACAAACGAGTTATCTTCAAAGCTATGCGACACAAATGATTTAGCTTCAAATACTTGCGATATAATTGATATAGCATCAAATGCAGGCGAAACAAACGAGTTAGCTTCAAATCCAAGCGAAACACATGGTTTAGCTTCATATTCTTGCGAAACAAATGGTTTAGCATCAGATACTTGTGATAAACATGATTTAGCTTCAACTGCATTCAATATAAACTAGTTAGCTTCAAATCCAAGGAAACACATGATTTAGCTTCAAATACCTGCGGTATAAGTGAGTTAGCTTGAAATGCACACAAAACAAACGAGTTTGCTACAGATCCGTGCGAAACAAATGGTTTTGTTACAAATACTTGTGATATACATTATTTAGCTACAACTGCAAGCGAAACAAACGAGTTAGCTTCAAATCCGTGCGAGACAAGTGATTTAGATTCCAATACTTGCGATATAATAGATATAGCTTCAAATGCAGGCGAAGCAAACGAGTTAGCTTCAAGTCCATGCGAAACACATGACTTAGTTTCAAATCAATGCGAAGTAGAAGGCTTAGCTGAAAATACATGCGACACAAATGATTTAGCTTCAAATACTTGCGATATGGAAGCTATAGCTTCAAATCCATGCGAGACACATGATTTATCTGCAAATCAATGCGATGTCGAAGGTTTAGCTTCAAATCCATGCGAAACAAATGATTTAGCATCAGATACTTGCGATATAAGTGATATAGCTTCAAATGCAGGCTAAATAAACGAGTTAGCTTAAAATCCATGCAAAACACATGATTAAGCTTCAAATCAATGCTATGTAGAAGGTTTAGCATCAAATCCATGCGACACAAATGATTTAGCTTCAGATACTTGCGATATAAGTGATATAGCTTCATCTGCAGGCGAAACAAACGAGTTAGCTACAAATCCATGCAAAAAACATGACTAATTTCAAATGAATGCGATATAGAAGGTATAGCTTCAAATCCAAGCGAATTTATGATTTAGTTTCAAATCAATGCGAAGTAGAAGGCTTAGCTTCAAATTCATGCGAAACAAATGATTTGGCTTTACATGCTTGCGATTAAATGTTATAGCTTCAAATGCAGACGAAACAAACGAGTTTGCTTCAAATCCATGCGAAACACATGATTTAGCTTCAAGTCCATGAGAAACACATGGTTTAGCTTCATAATCTTGAGAAACAGATGGTTTAGCTTCAGATATTTATGATAAACATGATCTAGCTTCAACTGCATGCGAAACAAACGCGTTAGATTCAAATCCAAGGGAACCAAATAATTTAGGTTCAAATCAATGCGAAGTTGAAGGCTTAGCTTCAAATCAATGCGAAACAAATGGTTTAGCTTCAAATACTTGTGGTATACATGATTTACCTTCAACTGCATAAGAAACACACGAGATAGCATCAAATCCAAGCGAAACACATGATTTAGCTTCAAATGAATGCGGAGTAGAAAGCTTAGCTTCAAATCCATGTGAAACCCATGACTTAGCTTTAAATGAATGCGAAGTAGAAGGCTTAGCTGCAAATCCAAGCGAAACACATGATTTAGCTTCAAATCAATTCGAAGTAGAAAGCTTAGCTTCAAATCCACGCGAATCAAATGATTTAGTCTCAAATACTTGTGATATGCATGATATAGCTTCAAATGCAGGCGAAACAAACGAGTTAGCTTCAAATCCAGGCGAATCAGATGTTTAAGCTTCAAATCAATGTGAAGTAGAAGGCATAGCTTCAAATCCATGCGAAACAAATGATTTAGCTTCACATACTTGCGATATAAATCATACAGCTTCAAATGCAGGCGAAACAAACGAATTAGCTTCAAATCCAAGCGATACACACGAGTTAGCTTCAATTCAATGCAAAGTAGAAGTCTTAGCTTCAAATCCATGCGAATCAAATGGTTTAGCTTCAAATACTTGTGATATACATGATTTGGATCCAACTGCATGCGAAACAAACAAGTTAGCATCAAATCCAAGCCAAACACATGATTTAGCTTCAAATCAATGCGAAGTAGAAGGCTTAGCTTCAAATTCATGCGAAACAAATGATTTAGCTTTACATGTTTGCGATTAAATGATATAGCTTCAAATGCAGGTGAAACAAACGAGTTTGCTTCAAATCCATGCGAAACACATGATTTAGCTTCAAGTCCATGCGAAACACATGGTTTAGCTTCATAATCTTGAGAAACAGATGGTTTAGCTTCAGATATTTATGATAAACATGATTTAGCTTCAACTGCATGCGAAACAATAGCGTTAGCTTCAAATCCAAGGGAACCAAATAATTTAGCTTCAAATCAATGCGATGTTGAAGGCTTAGCTTAAAATCAATGCGAAACAAATGGTTTAGCTTCAAATTCTTGCGAAACAAATGGTTCAGATTCAGATACTTGTGATAAACATGATTTAGCTCCAAATGTATGCGAAACAAACGAGTTAGCTTCAAAGCTATGCGACACAAATGATTTAGCTTCAAATACTTGCGATATAATTGATATAGCATCAAATGCAGGCGAAACAAGCGAGTTAGCTTCAAATCCAAGCGAAACACATGGTTTAGCTTCATATTCTTGCGAAACAAATGGTTTAGCATCAGATACTTGTGATAAACATGATTTAGCTTCAACTGCATTCAATATAAACTAGTTAGCTTCAAATCCAAGGGAAACACATGATTTAGCTTCAAATACCTGCGGTATAAGTGAGTTAGCTTGAAATGCACACAAAACAAACGAGTTTGCTACAGATCCGTGCGAAACAAATGGTTTTGTTACAAATACTTGTGATATACATTATTTAGCTACAACTGCAAGCGAAACAAACGGGTTAGCTTCAAATCCGTGCGAGACAAGTGATTTAGATTCCAATACTTGCGATATAATAGATATAGCTTCAAATGCAGGCGAAGCAAACGAGTTAGCTTCAAGTCCATGCGAAACACATGACTTAGTTTCAAATCAATGCGAAGTAGAAGGCTTAGCTGAAAATACATGCGACACAAATGATTTAGCTTCAAATACTTGCGATATGGAAGCTATAGCTTCAAATCCATGCGAGACACATGATTTATCTGCAAATCAATGCGATGTAGAAGGTTTAGCTTCAAATCCATGCGAAACAAATGATTTAGCATCAGATACTTGCGATATAAGTGATATAGCTTCAAATGCAGGCTAAATAAACGAGTTAGCTTAAAATCCACGCAAAACACATGATTAAGCTTCAAATCAATGCTATGTAGAAGGTTTAGCATCAAATCCATGCGACACAAATGATTTAGCTTCAGATACTTGCGATATAAGTGATATAGCTTCATCTGCAGGCGAAACAAACGAGTTAGCTTCAAATCTAACCGAAACACTTGATTTAGCTTCAAATCAATGCGAAGTAGAAGGCTTAGCTTCAAATCCATGCGACACAATTGATTTAGCTTTAAATATTTTGCGATATAATTGATAAAGCTTCAAATGCAGGCGAAACAAACGAATTAGCTTCAAATCCAAGGGAAACATATGATTTAGTTTCAAATCAATGTGAAGTAGAAGGCTTAGCTTCAAATCCATGCAAAACACATGATTTAGTTTCAAATACTTGCGATATAAGTGATATATATTCAACTGGAAGCGAAACAAACCAGGTAGATTCAATTCCATGCGAAACACATGATTTGGCTTAAAATTCATGCGAAACAAATGATTTAGCTTCAAATACTTGCGATATAAATGATATAACTTCAAATGCAGGCAAAACAATCGAGTTAGCTTCAAATCCATGCGGAACACATGATTTAGCTTCAAATCAATGTGAAACACATGGTTTAGCTTCATATACTTGCGAAACAAGTGGTTCAGCTTCAGATACTTGTGATAAACATGATTTAGCTTCAACTGCATGCGAAACAATCGAGTTAGCTTCAAATCCAAGGGAAACAAATGATTTAGCTACAAATCAATGCGAAGTTGAAGGCTTAGCTTCAAAATCATGCGACACAATTGATTTAGCTTCAAATACTTGCGATATAATTGATATAGGTTCAAATGGAGGCGAAACAAACGATTTAGCTTCAAATCTAAGCGAAACACATGATTTAGTTTCAAATCAATGCGAAGTAGGAGGCTTAGCTTCAAATCCATGCGAAACAAATGATTTAGCTTCAAATGCTTGCTGTATAAATGAAGTAACTTCAAATGCAGGCGAAACAAACGAGTTAACTTCAAATCCATGCGAAACACATGATTTAGCTTCAAATCAATGCGAAACACATGTTTTAGCTTCATATTCTTGCGAAAGAAATGGTTTAAATTCAAATGCTAGTGATATAATTGATTTAGCATCAACTGCATGCCAAACAAACGAGTTAGTTTCAAATCCAAGAGAAACACATGATTAAGCTTCAAAACGATGCGAAACACATTGTTTAGCTTCATATTCTTGCGAAACAAATGGGTTGTCTTCACATACTTGTGATATTCATGATTTAACTTCGACTGCATGCGAAACAAACGAGTTAACTTCAAATCCATGCGAAACACATGATTTAGCTTCAAATCAATGCGGAACACATGACTTACCTTCAAATCAAAGCGAAGTAGAAGGTTCAGCTTGTTTTTCGCGCACCGACACCGCGACCGTTGTTCGGTCTACGGGGGTTGTAAATTCCCGATTCTAATTGACAATGTGGTTCGCGATGCTCTGTGCCCACTTAAAGTAACAGAGCTGGTAATGATTGTTGATGACTATGTTTTTCTGCGTTTTTCTGTCCGCGCCCCGACTGGTCGCGTTATTTTATATCGGTCACCCCCGTTTGAGATCCCTGAAGGAACCTCCACCTCCACGCCGGGACGCACTGATTGGTTTTTCTCGAAGATTGCGATTTTCCAATCAGTGTCCTCTAAGCTTTTCGTCACCACCCTCTCGTATCGTCCTACACGAGCCTTGTCTAGGAGAGGGGGGTGTTGCGTAGTTGCGTGGTCGGGAGGTCCCCTGGGGCCTGAGATATCGTCCCCGCGACGGTTGGGACTAAACTTTCTCAAGACCCGTTAAATTCTCAAATTTACGACGGGGTTGTTTTTTCGGACCTTTCATGCCTACGACGCGTCGCGGTCATTAAAGAGACAGAAGACCCTGCTCCGATGATCTGCAGATGGAAAAAAGGTTTCCGTCTCTTTGTGATCCTCGCTGGCCCACGCCATAAACTTTCGCGAAAGCGGCCTACGGGAGGTCCTACAGAACGGAACATCCTCCCCGCCTTGAGAGGGAACCGATCAAAGTGAAATGAGGAAAGTCTAATCGATGTGTGGTGACCAATGTGGATGATTAATATATGATGTGTAACGTGTATGAATGTAATGTTTCGCGTAGGCGTACGTGTATCTGAGAGCCTTATATCTATGAATTACTAAATGTAACATTCCCGGGCTGGTCATCTTCTGTCGAAGATCTGCTGCGTCCTTGGTTGTCGTCATCTGGTTGGATTGGCAATGGGACGAGTTTTTTTATGCTCCGATCGAACACATTCGTAGCAGTCTTTACTGTAACTGTGCGAATTATGCCGTCGGAGCCTGGATGGACCTTGATGACTCGCCCCAACGGCCATTGCATGGACGGCACGTGATCTTCCCTGAGGAGGACTATAGAGTTCTCAGTGATCTGGTGATCCCCCTTGAACCATTTACTACGACTGGTCAGCTCGTTCAAATATTCTAGATGCCAACACTTCCAAAAATGCTGTTTTAGCTGTTGAATGCGTTGCCACCCGGATAGCCGATTGGATGGAACATCTGTTAACTCGTGTTCGCGTAAACTTGTGAGAGCATCACCGATAAGGAAATGACCGGGGGTAAGAACAAGAAGATCGTTTGGTTCGGATGAGATTGGAGTCAGAGGACGGGAATTGAGAATAGCTTCAATGTTGATAATTAAGGTATTCAAGTTTTCGAAGGTAAACAATTCAGCACCCATAACGCGTTTCAAATGTTTCTTAAATGACTTTACTGCTGCTTCCCAGAGGCCGCCGAAATGCGGAGCTTGAGGTGGAATGAAATGCCAATTAATTGAGCGATCTGCGAGGAACGAAGCTACGTTGTTGTAATGATTGTCGGAGCGCAACAATTCTCGAAGTTCTTTGAATTCGTTATTAGCTCCGATGAAATTGGAACCGTTGTCGGAGTATAGATTTTTGCAAAAACCTGGTCTTGCTATGAATCGTCCCAAAGCTGCAACAAAGGCTTCACTGGTCAAGTCGCCGACAAGCTCGAGGTGGACGGCCTTTACCGCGAGGCATACAAAAACGGCTACGTATACATTTATACGACGCTGATTCCTGTATGTTCGTTCTTTCACGAAAAAAGGCCCACAGTAGTCCACTCCTACATTTGTAAACGGACGAGATTCTGTGACTCTGGCCTTTGGTAAATCACCCATTACGTAATTGGCATGAGGTGGATTGGCTCGACAACAGCGGACGCAACTCCGAATTGTTTTCCAAACTTGACTTCGCCCGTCTATGGGCCAGTACGCTCTTCTTGTTGCATATAATGTAGCTTGAGTACCGGCGTGCATGTGAATTATGTGTTCGTTCTGGATGATGAGGTTGGTTGTGTGCGACTTTGGTAGGATAATAGGGTGTTTTTGCGTGAATGTCAACGTTGAATTTCTCAGTCTACCTCCGACTCGTAGTATCCCGTCTTGGTCAATGAATGGATGTAGTCTCGCTAATTTTCCGGTGATCTTATGATGCCGATGCTGTCGTATGAGATGGAATTCGTCTGCGAAGTAAGACCGTTGCAATAATTTTATAACGGTTGTCCTTGCTCGAGCTAGCTCGGTTGCCTGTAGAGTACCCTTCGTCATCCGTCCTGGCTTCCACCGTAGGCACCATGCAACGACCCGCAAAAGCCTGCTCCACGACGAGAACCGTTCGAGTAAACTTGCGTCGATGGTGGTCATAGCTAAGCAGACAGCCACCCGTTGCTCCGAGTCATCGAGAACAGGTACTAATTTCCCATTTGGCCAGTATGACTCATCCTGGTGAAGCCAAGTTGGGCCATTGCACCAGATGGATGGTCGAAGGAACTCCTCTATTGATTGTCCTCGAGAAATGAGATCTGCTGGGTTATCAGCTGAGCTAACGTGGCGCCATTCTTCAATCTTTGTTTTGGATTGGATCTCGGACACCCGGTTGGCGACGAATGTTTTTAATGTATGAGGTGACGAATTAAGCCAATGCAAAACTATTGTTGAATCTGTCCATAAAATCGTGCGGTCGATGTGTATGTGTAATGCTTTATGAATAGTATTAATGAGCGATGATAGTAATAAGGCTCCACACAATTCGAGTCGCGGGATAGATTGACTCTTTAACGGTGCAACCTTCGATTTGGCTGCTAGGAGTTCCACCTGCGTTTGACCCTCTGCATCTGTAGAACGGAGGTATACACAGGCTCCGTACGCCTTCTCGCTGGCGTCGCAGAATCCATGTAACTGGATGGTTGAAGCCGCAGTGATTACGGTTTTTCGATTAAATGTCACATTGTTGAGCAATGGTAGTTGCGTGTAGTATCGTGTCCATTCCGTGTGTAAGCTCATGGGTAGCGATTCGTCCCAATCAACTTTCAAAGTCCATATTTTCTGGAGGAGGATTTTTGCCACGATGATGACTGGGCCTAGGAGACCCAACGGGTCATAAACCTTTGCTATTTCAGAACTGATTAATCGTTTGGTGACTCGAGATGCATGTGTGAGAGGCTTGACTGTGTATGTAATGGAGTCCTCGACTGAATACCAAACGATCCCGAGCGTTTTGATTGTTGAAGATTCACCGAGGTGAAGTTTCTGGTTGATATTTTGATCGGACAACCCGCTTAACAATTCTTGGTTATTGGAAGCCCATTTCCTGATATTTAGACCGGATAAGCGAAGGAGTTGTATAAGTTCGTTTCGTGACGCGAGGGCCTCTTGGATCGTGGACGCGCCGGTGAGTGCATCATCCACATTGAAATCCTGCTGCAAGATTTTCGCGGCGGAAGGAAAGCGATGACCTTCGTCTTGTGCCACTTGTTGGAGGCATCTGATAGCCAGATATGGGGCGGCTGATAGGCCGAATGTAACCGTATTTAGTTCATAAGTTTTTACGCAATTGTCGGTGTCACGCCAGAGGATTCTCTGGTACCTTCTTCTCGATGTCGCCAGTAATAACATACTGATGGATGCGAAATCGGAGCAAAATGTAGAACAGATCGTCCTGTATTTTGGGTCCAATGTGTAAGGTGTCGTTAAGTGAAAATCCAGTGCTTGTGATTGCAGACCCGTCGAAGACTACGCGTAATTTAGTTGTATCGCTCGACATTTTGATGACCCCGTGATGTGGAAGATAGTATCCTTGGTGAGATATCTGCACTTCGGACATGTGGCCAAGATCGAGATATTCTTGAATGATTGATTGGTACTGCTGTTTGAAGTCTGGATCGCGTTTGAATTTCCGTTCTAATGAGATGAGACGCTTCAGTGCTTGCGTCTTGGATTCACCCAGCTTGTCCTTGTTTTCGTTAAATGGAAGTGCGACAACATATCTACCTTCTGTGTTTCTTGTAACGGTATTCTGAAAATGTTGTTCGCACGTCGATTCTGATTTGGATAGATGCTGAGATTGCGGACCTTCTTCGATTTCCCAGAAACGTGCTAGCTCGCGTTGTAGTGCCGTTGTTGTATGGCATGTGACCTTCTGCCTTGGTTGTGCTGTTGGCACACTGCCTCCGATGACCCATCCAAGCATTGTCTTTTGGAGGAAAAGATCTGGGCCGTCTGGTTGAGAAAGATCAATTTGCCCTACGCATAATATCGATAGCGCTGTTCCAGCCCCCAGTAATATGTCGATTGGTGCTGGTCGATGGAACGTTGAGTCGGCGAGCTCGATGTTGCGAGGGATTCTGAGCATTGTGCGGTCGACTGTCTGGTCTGGTACTAATGGAGCGATGTTTGGTACGATCAAAAATGTAAGGGTTCGATGATAATTGCTGACCTTAGATTGAATGTTTGCCCTAATGGTATGGTTAGATATGGTCGACAGCGCATTGAGAGCGCCCACAGAGATGGTGCATCGATCTTGCGGCAAACGGAGCCTCTTGGCTAGATCTTCTGTCATAAAATTGGTGGTAGAGCAAGTGTCAACTAAGGCACGGCATGGTATTATGTTCTGATCGACATCGGCGACATTAATCTGAGCTGTGACTAATAATTCGTTGGTGTCGGAATTTATTATGAAGGTGTGTGTCTGGATGGGTCTTGGGATTTTCTGCGATGGTAGTCATGTGGGCCTTGGTTTCTCGTCGGTTGCTGCCTTGTCTTGAAGTGATGTGGGGATGGGCGGATCGTGTGTTGAGCTTGGTGGAGTGACAGTTCGTTCACGTGTTGAATGTTCTTGTCGGTGTAGGAGAGTGTGGTGTCGTTGTTGGCATATTCGGCAATGAAACTTCGATCGACATACACTGGACGTGTGTCCGTTACCCAGGCAGTTTTGACATAGTGCGGCCTCAGCAACGGCCTTCATTCGCTCATTGACGGACAATACATTAAACGCTTCGCAGTTCCCGATTCTGTGGCTCCCTTCACAGATTGAGCATTGGAATGTGTTTGTGGTGACGTAAGTTTGAACGCGCGGAAATCCCCGGTTAGGTATTCGTGAGTTCTCTGATGACAATGTTTGGCGTCCGGTCGAAACACGTATCCCGGGCGCGGATGCAACCCTGTCAAAAGCTGCAGGTGAGCAATTTGCTCGTTTCTGGAGGAACTCGATCAGATGCTCGTACGAAGGCATTTTTTTATCGGGTAGTGTAAGTTCCCATTGCCAGATGGTATCGGGATTCAGTTTCGCGAGAACAATTGAAATTAGGAGAGTGTTCCAGGATGTCACGGGTTCTCCGAGATTCTGCAACGCCCGCAGATGTTGCTTCAAACAGTCTAATAAATCTCCCAGTGCTTGCGGTGTGTCTTTCGCTAGTTTCGGAATCTCCTGAATAGCGTTGCAATGTCGCAGTAAGACTAGTCGCGGGCAGTCAAATTTCTCTTTCAATATCGCGATCGCGTCAAGATAATTAGCATCTGTGGTGTTGTGAGATTGAATGCATGCCGCGGCTTTGCCGGTAAGGATCGAACGCAGGTATTGTAATTTCTGAACCGGAGAAAGACTCTCATTGCGATCAATCATTGAAGTGAACAGATCGTAAAATGACGCCCACCTTTCAATAGAACCATCGAACGTGGGTAGCCGCATTTCAGGTAACTTTATCGCTATCGGACCCGATATGGTAGGAGCAGGTGAATTAGTGACTTGGTCACGTGGAACATCTTGCGGTTGAATTGCTTCACGCATTCGTTTTGCTCTGCCATGTGTTGCAAAATATTTTGCTTGAATTTCAAACTTGCGGTCGTCTTCGGATTCAGGATCTTCGAGGTCTTCTAGAAGGAACTCGTAATCCTTCCATGCCTTCACTACTGAGTTTGTATAAAAGTCGAGGACGTGTTTTTCTAGATTACCGGTTTGTTCGCTATTGTCAAGGAATTTAGTGATCTCCGCGAGTTGTTTGATTATTTGATTGCGTCTGCGTCGTAGAGTGCTGGATTGAGTACCGTCGGGCTTCTGAATGGACATGATGGTAATGGGAGCGCGACACGGGAATCAGTGATACTCTAAACAAGCCTACCTTTACGGAGTGAGGACGCCAGGAAGGTTGAACTCCGGTGATGTCACGAAGTCCTGTCGTCTTGAAAAGAGATGCTCGGGTGGACGTCCATTGTGGTGGCACTGATTCAACCGGGATGCTGTGTTTGATGTGTTTGTTGTAGGAACGCTCACATCCGGCTCGAAGGACCAATGTTTTTCGCGCACCGACACTGCGACCGTTGTTCGGTCTACGGGGGTTGTAAATTCCCGATTCTAATTGACAATGTGGTTCGCGATGCTCTGTGCCCACTTAAAGTAACAGAGCTGGTAATGATTGTTGATGACTATGTTTTTCTGCGTTTTTCTGTCCGCGCCCCGACTGGTCGCGTTATTTTATATCGGTCACCCCCGTTTGAGATCCCTGAAGGAACCTCCACCTCCACGCCGAGACGCACTGATTGGTTTTTCTCGAAGATTGCGATTTTCCAATCAGTGTCCTCTAAGCTTTTCGTCACCACCCTCTCGTATCGTCCTACACGAGCCTTGTCTAGGAGAGGGAGGTGTTGCGTAGTTGCGTGGTCGGGAGGTCCCCTGGGGCCTGAGATATCGTCGCCGCGACGGTTGGGACTAAACTTTCTCAAGACCCGTTAAATTCTCAAATTTACGACGGGGTTGTTTTTTCGGACCTTTCGTGCCTACGATGCGTCGCGGTCATTAAAGAGACGGAAGACCGTGCACCGATGTTCTGCAGAAGGAAAAAAAGGTTTCCGTCTCTTTGTGATCCTCGCTGGTCCACGCCATAAACTTTCGCGAAAGCGGCGTACGGGAGGTCCTACAGATCGGAACACAGCTTCAAATCCGTGCGAAACAAATGATTTACCTTCAAATACTTGCGGTATCAATGAAACAGCTTTAAATGCAGGCGAAGCAAACGAGTTAGTTTCAAATCCAAGAGAAACACATGATTTAGCTTCAAAACGATGCGAAACACATTGTTTAGCTTCATATTCTTGCCAAACAAATGGGTTATCTTCAAATACTTGTGATATTCATGATTTAACTTCGACTGCATGCGAAACAAACGAGTTAACTTCAAATCCATGCGAAACACATGATTTAGCTTCAAATCAATGCGGAACACATGATTTGGCTGCAAATCAAAGCGAAGTAGAAGGTTTAACTTCAAATCCATGCGAAACAAATGTTTTACCTTCAAATACTTGCGGTATAAATGAAACAGTTTGAAATGCATGCGAAACAAACGAGTTAGCTTCAAATCCATGCGAAACGCATGATTTATATTCAAATCAATGCGTAGTAGAAGGCTTACCTTCAAATCCATGTGAATCAAATGGTTTAGCTTCAAATACTTGTGATATACATGATTTCGCTTCAACTGCATGCGAAACAAATGAGGTAACATCAAATCCAAGCGAAACACATGATTTAGCTTCAAAACTTAGCGAAGTAGAACGCTTAGCTTCAAATCCATGCGAATCAAATGGTTTAGCTTCAAATACTTGTGATATACATGATGTAGCTTCAACTGCAGGCGAAACAAACGAGTTAGCTTCAAATCCATGCGGAACAAATGATTTAGCTTCAAACACTTACGATATAAGTGATATAGATTCAACTGCTGGCGAAACAAACAGGATAGCTTCAAATCCAGCGAAGTAAATGATTTTACTTCAAGTACTTGCGATTCAAGCGATATAGCTTCAATGTGCAGGCGAAACACACCAGTTAGCTTCAGTTCTATACGAAACACATGATTTAGTTTAAAATTCATGCGAAACACATGGATTAGCTTCAAATTCGCGCGAAACAAATGATTTAGTTTCAAATCAATGTGAAGTAGAAAGCGTAGTTTCAAATCCATGCGACTCAAGTGATTTAGCTTCAAATAGTTGCGATATAATTGATATAGCTTCAAATGCAGGCGAAACAAACGAGTTAGCTTCAAATCTGTGCGAAACACATGATTTACCTTCAAATCCATGCAAAACACATGTTTTAGTTACAAATCAATGCGAAGTAGTAGGCATAGCTTCATATCCATGCGAAACAAATGATTTAGTTTCACATACTTGCGATATAAATGATATAGCTTCAAATCCAAGCGAAACACATGATTTACCTTCAAATTAATGCGAAGTAGAAGGCTTATCCTCAAAGCCATGCGACACAAATGATTCAGATTCAAATACTTGCAATATAATTGATATAGCTTCAAATGCAGGCGAAACAAACGAGGTAGCTTCAAATCCAAGCGAAACACATGATTTAGTTCCAAATCAATGCGAAGTACGAGGCTTATCCTCAAAGCCATGCGACACAAATGATTTAACTTCAAATACTTGCGATATAATTGATATAGCTTCAAATGCAGGCGAAATAAACGAGTTAGCCTCAAATCTATGTGAAACACATGAGTCAGCTTCTAATTCATGCGAAACACATGGTTTAGCTTCATATTCTTGCGAAACAAATGGTTTAGATTCCAATAATTGTGATAAACATTATTTAGCTTCAAATGCAGGCGAAACACATAATTTAGATACAAACCAATGCGACGTAGAAGGCTTAGCTTCAAATACATGCGAAACACATGATTTAGCATCAATTCCATGGGAGAAAAATGATTTAGATTCAAATTCATGCGTAACATATGGTTTAGCTTCATCTTCTTGTGATAAACATAATTTAGCTTCAAATGCAGGCGAAACAAACGAGTTGCCTTCAAATCCAAGCTAAACACCTGATTTACCTTCAAATTAATGCAAAGTAGAAGGCTTATCTTCAAAGCCATGCGACACAAATGATTTAGCTTCAAATACTTGCGATATAATTGATATAGCTTCAAATGCAGGCGAAACAAACGAGTTAGCTTCAAATATGTGCGAAACACATGATTTAGCTTCAAATTCATGCGAAACACATGGTTTAGCTTCATATTCTTGCGAAACAAATGGTTTAGATTCAGATACTTGTGATAAACATAATTTAGCTTCAAATGCAGGCGAAACAAACGAGTTAGTTTAACATCCATGCGAAACACATGATTTAGCTTCAAATCCATGCGAAACACATGATTTAGTTTCAAATCAATGCGAAGTAGTCGACATAGCTTCATATCCATGCGGAACAAATGATTTAGCTTCACATACTAGCGATATAAATGATATAGCCTCAAATGCAGGCGAAACAAACGAGTTAGCTTCAAATCCAGGCGAAACACATGGTTTAGTTTCATATTCTTCCGAAACAAATGGTTTAGCTTCATATACTTGCGATATAAATGATATAGCTTCAAATGCAGGCGAAACAGACGAGTTAGCTTCAAATCCCAGCGAAACACATGGTTCAGTTTCAAATCAATGCGAAGTAGAAGGCTTAGCTTCACATACATGAGAAACAAATGATTTAGCTTCAGATAATTGCGATATAATTGATAAAGCTTCAAATGCAGGCGAAACAAACGAGTTAGATTCAAATCCAAGCAAAACAGATGATATAGTTTCAAATCAATGCGAAGTAGAAGGCTTAGCTTCAAATCCGTGCGACACAAATGATTTAGATTCAAATACTTGCGATAGAAGTGATATAGCTTCAATGCAGGCGAAACAAACGATTTAGCATCTAAGCCATGCGACACAAATGATTTAGCTTCAAATAGTTGCGATATAATTGATAATTGATACAGCATCAAATGCAGGCGAAACAAACGAGTTAGCTTCAACTCCAAGCGAAACACATGATTTAGTGTCAAATCAATGCGAAGTAGAAGCCTTAGTTTCAACTCCATGCGAAACAAATGATTTAGCTTCACAGACTTGCGATATAAATGATATTGCTTCAAATAAGGGCGAAACAAACGAGTTAGCTTCAAATCTGTGCGAAACACATGATTTAACTTCAAATTCATGCGAAACACATGGTTTGGCTTCATATTCTTGCGAAACAAATGGTTTAGCTTCATATATTTGCGATATAAATGATATAGCTTCAAATGCATGCGAAACAAACGAGTTAGCTTCAAATCCAAGCGAAACACATGATTTAGTTCCAAATCAATGCGAGGTAGAAGGCTTAGCTTCAAATCCATGCGACACAAATGTTTTAGCTTCAAATACTTGCGATAGAAGTGATATAGCTTCAATGCAGGCGAAACAAACGAGTTAGCTTCAAATCCAAGCGAAACACATGGTTTAGTTTCAAATCAATGCGAAGTAGGAGGCTTATCCTCAAAGCCATGCGACACAAATGATTTAGCTTCAAATACTTGCGATACAATTGATATAGCTTCAAATGCATGCGAAACAAACGAGTTAGCTTCAAATCCAAGCGAAACACATGATTTAGTACCAAATCAATGCGAAGTAGAAGGTTTATCTTCAAATCCAACGAAACACATGATATTCCTTCAAATTAATGCGAAGTAGAAGGCTTATTCTCAAAGCCATGCGACACAAATGATTTAGCTTCAAATACTTGCGATATAATTGATATAGCATCAAATGCAGGCGAAACAAACGAGTTAGCTTCAAATCTGTGCGAAACACATGATTTAGCTTCAAATTCATGCGAAACACATGGTTTAGCTTCATATTCTTGCGAAAAAAAAGGTTTAGATTCAGATACTTGCGATAAACATGATTTAGCTTCAAATGCAGGCGAAACAAACGAATTAGTTTGAAATCCACGCGAAACACATGATTTACCTTCAAATCCATGCGAAACACATGTTTTAGTTACAAATCAATGCGAAGTAGTAGGCATAGCTTCATATCCATGCGAAACAAATGATTTAGTTTCACATACTTGCGATTTAAATGATATAGCTTCAAATGCAGGCGAAACAAACGAGTTAGCTTCAAATCCAAGCGAAACACATGAGTTACCTTTCAAATTAATGCGAAGTAGAAGGCTTATCCTCAAAGCCATGCGACACAAATGATTCAGATTCAAATACTTGCAATATAATTGATATAGCTTCAAATGCAGGCGAAACAAACGAGGTAGTTTCAAATCCAAGCGAAACACATGATTTAGTTCCAAATCAATGCGAAGTAGGAGGCTTATCCTCAAAGCCATGCGACACAAATGATTTAACTTCAAATACTTGCGATATAATTGATATAGCTTCAAATGCAGGCGAAATAAACGAGTTAGCCTCAAATCTATGTGAAACACATGAGTCAGCTTCTAATTCATGCGAAACACATGGTTTAGCTTCATATTCTTGCGAAACAAATGGTTTAGATTCCGATAATTGTGATAAACATTATTTAGCTTCAAATGCAGGCGAAACACATAATTTAGATACAAACCAATGCGACGTAGAAGGCTTAGCTTCAAATCCATGCGAAACACATGATTTAGCATCAATTCCATGGGAGAAAAATGATTTAGATTCAAATTCATGCGTAACATATGGTTTAGCTTCATATTCTTGTGAAACAAATGGTTTTGCTTCTGACAATTGTGATAAACATGATTTAGCTTCAACTGCATACGAAACAAACGAGTTAGCTTCAAATTCAAGGGAAACACATGATTTAGATTCAAATTAATGCGAAGTAGAAGGCTTATCCTCAAAGCCATGCAACACAAATGGTTTAGCTTCAAATACATGCGATACAATTGATATAGCTTCAAATGCATGCGAAACAAACGAGTTAGCTTCAAATCCAAGCGAAACACATGATTTAGTTCCAAATCAATTTGAAGTAGAAGGCTTAGCTTCAAATCCAAGCGAAACACATGATTTATCTTCAAATCAATGCAAAGTGGAAGGCTTGTCCTCAAAGCCATGCGACACAAACGATTTAGCTTCAAATACATGCGATATAATTGATATAGCTTCAAATGCAGGCGAAACAAACGAGTTAGCTTCAAATCTGTGCGAAACACATGATTTAGCTTCAAATCCATGCGAAACACATGATTTAGTTTCAAATCAATGCGAAGTAGTCGACATAGCTTCATATCCATGCGGAACAAATGATTTAGCTTCACATACTAGCGATATAAATGATATAGCCTCAAATGCAGGCGAAACAAACGAGTTATCTTCAAATCCAAGCGAAACACATGATTTACCTTCAAATTAATGCGAAGTAGAAGGCTTATCCTCAAAGCCATGCGACACAAATGATTCAGATTCAAATACTTGCGATATAATTGATATAGCATCAAATGCAGGCGAAACAAACGAGTTAGTTTCAAATCCAAGCGAAACACATGGTTTAGCTTCATATTCTTGCGAAGCAAATGGTTTAGCTTCATATACTTGCGATATAAATGATATAGCTTCAAATGCATGCAAAACAAACGAGTTAGCTTCAAATCCAAGCGAAACACATGATTTACCTTCAAATCAATGCAAAGTGGAAGGCTTGTCCTCAAAGCCATGCGACACAAACGATTTAGCTTCAAATACTTGCGATAGAAGTGATATAGCTTCAATGCAGACGAAGCAAACGAGTTAGCTTCAAAGCAATTCAACACAAATGATTTAGCTTCATATACTTGCGATATAAACGATATAGCTTCAAATGCAGGCGAAACAAACGAGTTACCTTCAAATCCATGCGAAACACATGATTTACCTTCAAATTAATGCAAAGAGGAAGGCTTATCTTCAAAGCCATGCGACACAAATGATTTAGTTTCAAATTCATGCGAAACACATGGTTTAGCTTCAAATCCAAGCGAAACAAATGATTTAGATTCAAATCAATTCGATGTAGAAGGCTTAGCTTCAAACCCGCGCGAAACACATGATTTTGCTTCAAATCAATGCGAAGTAGAAGGAGTAGCTTCAAGTCCATGCGACACAATATATTTAGCTTCAAATATTTTGCGATATAATTGATAAAGCTTCAAATGCAGGCGAAACAAACGAGTTAGCTTCAAAGCAATGCAACACATATGATTTAGTGTCAAATTAATGCGAAGTAGGAGGCTTAGCTTCTAATCAATGCGAAACAAATGATTTAGCTTCACATACTTAAGGTATAAATGATATAGCTTCAAATAAAGGCGAAACAAACGAGTTAGCTTCAAATCCAAGCGAAACACATGGTTTAGTTTCCAATCAATGCGAAATAGAAGGCTTAGCTTTAAATCCATGCGACACAAATGATTTAGCTTCAAATACTTGCGATAGAAGTGATATAGCTTCAATGCAGACGAAACAAACGAGTTAGCTTCAAAGCCATTCAACACAAATGATTTAGCTTCATATACTTGCGATATAAATGATATAGCTTCAAATGCAGGCGAAACAAACAAGTTAGCTTCAAATCTAAGCGAAACAGATGGTTTAGTTTCAAATCAATGAGAAGCAGAAGGCTTAGCTTCAAATCCATGCGAAACAAATGATTTAGCTTCACATACTTGCGATATAAATGATATAGCTTCAAATGCAGGCGAAACAAACGAGTTACCTTCAAATCCATGCGAAATACACGATTTACCTTCAAATTAATGCAAAGAGGAAGGCTTATCTTCAAAGCCATGCGACACAAATGATTTAGTTTCAAATTCATGCGAAACACATGGTTTAGCTTCAAATCCAAGCGTAACAAATGATTTAGCTTCAAATCAATGCGATGTAGAAGGCTTAGCTTCAAACCCGCGCGAAACACATGATTTTGCTTCAAATCAATGCGAAGTAGATGGAGTAGCTTCAAGTCCATGCGACACAATATATTTAGCTTCAAATATTTTGCGATATAATTGATAAAGCTTCAAATGCAGGCGAAACAAACGAGTTAGCTTCAAAGCAATGCAACACATATGATTTAGTGTCAAATTAATGCGAAGTAGGAGACTTAGCTTCTAATCAATGCGAAACAAATGATTTAGCTTCACATACTTACGATATAAATGATATAGCTTCAAATAAAGGCGAAACAAACGAGTTAGCTTCAAATCCAAGCGAAACACATGGTTTAGTTTCAAATCAATGCGAAGTAGAAGGCTTAGCTTCAAATCCATGCGACACAAATGATTTAGCTTCAAATATTTTGCGATATAATTGATAAAGCTTCAAATGCAGGCGAAACAAACGAGTTAGCTTCAAAGCCATTCAACACAAATGATTTAGCTTCATATACTTGCGATATAAATGATATAGCTTCAAATGCAGGCGAAACAAACAAGTTAGCTTCAAATCTAAGCGAAACACATGGTTTAGTTTCAAATCAATGAGAAGCAGAAGGCTTAGCTTCAAATCCATGCGAAACAAATGATTTAGCTTCACATACTTGCGATATAAATGATATAGCTTCAACTGCAGGCGAAACAAACGAGTTACCTTCAAATCCATGCGAAATACATGATTTACCTTCAAATTAATGCAAAGAGGAAGGCTTACCTTCAAAGCCATGCGACACAAATGATTTAGTTTCAAATTCATGCGAAACACATGGTTTAGCTTCAAATCCAAGCGTAACAAATGATTTAGCTTCAAATCAATGCGATGTAGAAGGCTTAGCTTCAAACCCGCGCGAAACACATGATTTTGCTTCAAATCAATGCGAAGTAGAAGGAGTAGCTTCAAGTCCATGCGACACAATATATTTAGCTTCAAATATTTTGCGATATAATTGATAAAGCTTCAAATGCAGGCGAAACAAACGAGTTAGCTTCAAAGCAATGCAACACATATGATTTAGTGTCAAATTAATGAGAAGTAGGAGGCTTAGCTTCTAATCAATGCGAAACAAATGATTTAGCTTCACATACTTACGATATAAAAGATATAGCTTCAAATAAAGGCGAAACAAACGAGTTAGCTTCAAATCCAAGCGAAACACATGATTTACCTTCAAATTAATGCAAAGAGGAAGGCTTACCTTCAAAGCCATGCGACACAAATGATTTAGTTTTAAATTCATGCGAGACACATGGTTTAGCTTCAAATCAAAGCGAAACAAATGATTTAGCTTCAAATCAATGCGATGTAGAAGGCTTATCCTCAAACCCATGCGACACAAATGATTCGGATTCAAATACTTGCGATATTATTGATATAGCTTCAAATGCAGGCGAAAAAAACGAGTTAGTTTCAAATCCAAGCGAAACACATGGTTTAGCTTCATATTCTTGCGAAACAAATGGTTTAGATTCAGATACTTGTGATAAACATGATTTAGCTTCAAATGCAGGCGAAACAAACGAGTTAGTTTCAAATCCATGCGAAACACATGATTTACCTTCAAATCCATGCGAAACACATGATTTAGTTACAAATCAATGCGAAGTAATAGGCATAGCTTCATATCCATGCGAAACAAATGATTTAGTTTCCCATACTTGCGATATAAATGATATAGCTTCAAATGCAGGCGAAACAAACGAGTTAGCTTCAAATCCAAGCGAAACACATGATTTACCTTCAAATTAATGCGAAGTAGAAGGCTTATCCTCAAAGCCATGCGACACAAATGATTCAGATTCAAATACTTGCGATATAATTGATATAGCTTCAAATGCAGGCGAACAAACGAGTTACCTTCAAATCCACGCAAAACACATGATTAAGCTTCAAATCAATGCTATGTAGAAGGTTTAGCATCAAATCCATGCGACACAAATGATTTAGCTTCAGATACTTGCGATATAAGTGATATAGCTTCATCTGCAGGCGAAACAAACGAGTTAGCTTCAAATCTAACCGAAACACTTGATTTAGCTTCAAATCAATGCGAAGTAGAAGGCTTAGCTTCAAATCCATGCGACACAATTGATTTAGCTTTAAATATTTTGCGATATAATTGATAAAGCTTCAAATGCAGGCGAAACAAACGAATTAGCTTCAAATCCAAGGGAAACATATGATTTAGTTTCAAATCAATGTGAAGTAGAAGGCTTAGCTTCAAATCCATGCAAAACACATGATTTAGTTTCAAATACTTGCGATATAAGTGATATATATTCAACTGGAAGCGAAACAAACCAGGTAGATTCAATTCCATGCGAAACACATGATTTGGCTTAAAATTCATGCGAAACAAATGATTTAGCTTCAAATACTTGCGATATAAATGATATAACTTCAAATGCAGGCAAAACAATCGAGTTAGCTTCAAATCCATGCGGAACACATGATTTAGCTTCAAATCAATGTGAAACACATGGTTTAGCTTCATATACTTGCGAAACAAGTGGTTCAGCTTCAGATACTTGTGATAAACATGATTTAGCTTCAACTGCATGCGAAACAATCGAGTTAGCTTCAAATCCAAGGGAAACAAATGATTTAGCTACAAATCAATGCGAAGTTGAAGGCTTAGCTTCAAAATCATGCGACACAATTGATTTAGCTTCAAATACTTGCGATATAATTGATATAGGTTCAAATGGAGGCGAAACAAACGATTTAGCTTCAAATCTAAGCGAAACACATGATTTAGTTTCAAATCAATGCGAAGTAGGAGGCTTAGCTTCAAATCCATGCGAAACAAATGATTTAGCTTCACATACTTACGATATAAAAGATATAGCTTCAAATAAAGGCGAAACAAACGAGTTAGCTTCAAATCCAAGCGAAACACATGATTTACCTTCAAATTAATGCAAAGAGGAAGGCTTACCTTCAAAGCCATGCGACACAAATGATTTAGTTTTAAATTCATGCGAGACACATGGTTTAGCTTCAAATCAAAGCGAAACAAATGATTTAGCTTCAAATCAATGCGATGTAGAAGGCTTATCCTCAAACCCATGCGACACAAATGATTCGGATTCAAATACTTGCGATATTATTGATATAGCTTCAAATGCAGGCGAAAAAAACGAGTTAGTTTCAAATCCAAGCGAAACACATGGTTTAGCTTCATATTCTTGCGAAACAAATGGTTTAGATTCAGATACTTGTGATAAACATGATTTAGCTTCAAATGCAGGCGAAACAAACGAGTTAGTTTCAAATCCATGCGAAACACATGATTTACCTTCAAATCCATGCGAAACACATGATTTAGTTACAAATCAATGCGAAGTAATAGGCATAGCTTCATATCCATGCGAAACAAATGATTTAGTTTCCCATACTTGCGATATAAATGATATAGCTTCAAATGCAGGCGAAACAAACGAGTTAGCTTCAAATCCAAGCGAAACACATGATTTACCTTCAAATTAATGCGAAGTAGAAGGCTTATCCTCAAAGCCATGCGACACAAATGATTCAGATTCAAATACTTGCGATATAATTGATATAGCTTCAAATGCAGGCGAACAAACGAGTTACCTTCAAATCCACGCAAAACACATGATTAAGCTTCAAATCAATGCTATGTAGAAGGTTTAGCATCAAATCCATGCGACACAAATGATTTAGCTTCAGATACTTGCGATATAAGTGATATAGCTTCATCTGCAGGCGAAACAAACGAGTTAGCTTCAAATCTAACCGAAACACTTGATTTAGCTTCAAATCAATGCGAAGTAGAAGGCTTAGCTTCAAATCCATGCGACACAATTGATTTAGCTTTAAATATTTTGCGATATAATTGATAAAGCTTCAAATGCAGGCGAAACAAACGAATTAGCTTCAAATCCAAGGGAAACATATGATTTAGTTTCAAATCAATGTGAAGTAGAAGGCTTAGCTTCAAATCCATGCAAAACACATGATTTAGTTTCAAATACTTGCGATATAAGTGATATATATTCAACTGGAAGCGAAACAAACCAGGTAGATTCAATTCCATGCGAAACACATGATTTGGCTTAAAATTCATGCGAAACAAATGATTTAGCTTCAAATACTTGCGATATAAATGATATAACTTCAAATGCAGGCAAAACAATCGAGTTAGCTTCAAATCCATGCGGAACACATGATTTAGCTTCAAATCAATGTGAAACACATGGTTTAGCTTCATATACTTGCGAAACAAGTGGTTCAGCTTCAGATACTTGTGATAAACATGATTTAGCTTCAACTGCATGCGAAACAATCGAGTTAGCTTCAAATCCAAGGGAAACAAATGATTTAGCTACAAATCAATGCGAAGTTGAAGGCTTAGCTTCAAAATCATGCGACACAATTGATTTAGCTTCAAATACTTGCGATATAATTGATATAGGTTCAAATGGAGGCGAAACAAACGATTTAGCTTCAAATCTAAGCGAAACACATGATTTAGTTTCAAATCAATGCGAAGTAGGAGGCTTAGCTTCAAATCCATGCGAAACAAATGATTTAGCTTCAAATGCTTGCTGTATAAATGAAGTAACTTCAAATGCAGGCGAAACAAACGAGTTAACTTCAAATCCATGCGAAACACATGATTTAGCTTCAAATCAATGCGAAACACATGTTTTAGCTTCATATTCTTGCGAAAGAAATGGTTTAAATTCAAATGCTAGTGATATAATTGATTTAGCATCAACTGCATGCCAAACAAACGAGTTAGTTTCAAATCCAAGAGAAACACATGATTAAGCTTCAAAACGATGCGAAACACATTGTTTAGCTTCATATTCTTGCGAAACAAATGGGTTGTCTTCACATACTTGTGATATTCATGATTTAACTTCGACTGCATGCGAAACAAACGAGTTAACTTCAAATCCATGCGAAACACATGATTTAGCTTCAAATCAATGCGGAACACATGACTTACCTTCAAATCAAAGCGAAGTAGAAGGTTCAGCTTGTTTTTCGCGCACCGACACCGCGACCGTTGTTCGGTCTACGGGGGTTGTAAATTCCCGATTCTAATTGACAATGTGGTTCGCGATGCTCTGTGCCCACTTAAAGTAACAGAGCTGGTAATGATTGTTGATGACTATGTTTTTCTGCGTTTTTCTGTCCGCGCCCCGACTGGTCGCGTTATTTTATATCGGTCACCCCCGTTTGAGATCCCTGAAGGAACCTCCACCTCCACGCCGGGACGCACTGATTGGTTTTTCTCGAAGATTGCGATTTTCCAATCAGTGTCCTCTAAGCTTTTCGTCACCACCCTCTCGTATCGTCCTACACGAGCCTTGTCTAGGAGAGGGGGGTGTTGCGTAGTTGCGTGGTCGGGAGGTCCCCTGGGGCCTGAGATATCGTCCCCGCGACGGTTGGGACTAAACTTTCTCAAGACCCGTTAAATTCTCAAATTTACGACGGGGTTGTTTTTTCGGACCTTTCATGCCTACGACGCGTCGCGGTCATTAAAGAGACAGAAGACCCTGCTCCGATGATCTGCAGATGGAAAAAAGGTTTCCGTCTCTTTGTGATCCTCGCTGGCCCACGCCATAAACTTTCGCGAAAGCGGCCTACGGGAGGTCCTACAGAACGGAACATCCTCCCCGCCTTGAGAGGGAACCGATCAAAGTGAAATGAGGAAAGTCTAATCGATGTGTGGTGACCAATGTGGATGATTAATATATGATGTGTAACGTGTATGAATGTAATGTTTCGCGTAGGCGTACGTGTATCTGAGAGCCTTATATCTATGAATTACTAAATGTAACATTCCCGGGCTGGTCATCTTCTGTCGAAGATCTGCTGCGTCCTTGGTTGTCGTCATCTGGTTGGATTGGCAATGGGACGAGTTTTTTTATGCTCCGATCGAACACATTCGTAGCAGTCTTTACTGTAACTGTGCGAATTATGCCGTCGGAGCCTGGATGGACCTTGATGACTCGCCCCAACGGCCATTGCATGGACGGCACGTGATCTTCCCTGAGGAGGACTATAGAGTTCTCAGTGATCTGGTGATCCCCCTTGAACCATTTACTACGACTGGTCAGCTCGTTCAAATATTCTAGATGCCAACACTTCCAAAAATGCTGTTTTAGCTGTTGAATGCGTTGCCACCCGGATAGCCGATTGGATGGAACATCTGTTAACTCGTGTTCGCGTAAACTTGTGAGAGCATCACCGATAAGGAAATGACCGGGGGTAAGAACAAGAAGATCGTTTGGTTCGGATGAGATTGGAGTCAGAGGACGGGAATTGAGAATAGCTTCAATGTTGATAATTAAGGTATTCAAGTTTTCGAAGGTAAACAATTCAGCACCCATAACGCGTTTCAAATGTTTCTTAAATGACTTTACTGCTGCTTCCCAGAGGCCGCCGAAATGCGGAGCTTGAGGTGGAATGAAATGCCAATTAATTGAGCGATCTGCGAGGAACGAAGCTACGTTGTTGTAATGATTGTCGGAGCGCAACAATTCTCGAAGTTCTTTGAATTCGTTATTAGCTCCGATGAAATTGGAACCGTTGTCGGAGTATAGATTTTTGCAAAAACCTGGTCTTGCTATGAATCGTCCCAAAGCTGCAACAAAGGCTTCACTGGTCAAGTCGCCGACAAGCTCGAGGTGGACGGCCTTTACCGCGAGGCATACAAAAACGGCTACGTATACATTTATACGACGCTGATTCCTGTATGTTCGTTCTTTCACGAAAAAAGGCCCACAGTAGTCCACTCCTACATTTGTAAACGGACGAGATTCTGTGACTCTGGCCTTTGGTAAATCACCCATTACGTAATTGGCATGAGGTGGATTGGCTCGACAACAGCGGACGCAACTCCGAATTGTTTTCCAAACTTGACTTCGCCCGTCTATGGGCCAGTACGCTCTTCTTGTTGCATATAATGTAGCTTGAGTACCGGCGTGCATGTGAATTATGTGTTCGTTCTGGATGATGAGGTTGGTTGTGTGCGACTTTGGTAGGATAATAGGGTGTTTTTGCGTGAATGTCAACGTTGAATTTCTCAGTCTACCTCCGACTCGTAGTATCCCGTCTTGGTCAATGAATGGATGTAGTCTCGCTAATTTTCCGGTGATCTTATGATGCCGATGCTGTCGTATGAGATGGAATTCGTCTGCGAAGTAAGACCGTTGCAATAATTTTTAACGGTTGTCCTTGCTCGAGCTAGCTCGGTTGCCTGTAGAGTACCCTTCGTCATCCGTCCTGGCTTCCACCGTAGGCACCATGCAACGACCCGCAAAAGCCTGCTCCACGACGAGAACCGTTCGAGTAAACTTGCGTCGATGGTGGTCATAGCTAAGCAGACAGCCACCCGTTGCTCCGAGTCATCGAGAACAGGTACTAATTTCCCATTTGGCCAGTATGACTCATCCTGGTGAAGCCAAGTTGGGCCATTGCACCAGATGGATGGTCGAAGGAACTCCTCTATTGATTGTCCTCGAGAAATGAGATCTGCTGGGTTATCAGCTGAGCTAACGTGGCGCCATTCTTCAATCTTTGTTTTGGATTGGATCTCGGACACCCGGTTGGCGACGAATGTTTTTAATGTATGAGGTGACGAATTAAGCCAATGCAAAACTATTGTTGAATCTGTCCATAAAATCGTGCGGTCGATGTGTATGTGTAATGCTTTATGAATAGTATTAATGAGCGATGATAGTAATAAGGCTCCACACAATTCGAGTCGCGGGATAGATTGACTCTTTAACGGTGCAACCTTCGATTTGGCTGCTAGGAGTTCCACCTGCGTTTGACCCTCTGCATCTGTAGAACGGAGGTATACACAGGCTCCGTACGCCTTCTCGCTGGCGTCGCAGAATCCATGTAACTGGATGGTTGAAGCCGCAGTGATTACGGTTTTTCGATTAAATGTCACATTGTTGAGCAATGGTAGTTGCGTGTAGTATCGTGTCCATTCCGTGTGTAAGCTCATGGGTAGCGATTCGTCCCAATCAACTTTCAAAGTCCATATTTTCTGGAGGAGGATTTTTGCCACGATGATGACTGGGCCTAGGAGACCCAACGGGTCATAAACCTTTGCTATTTCAGAACTGATCAATCGTTTGGTGACTCGAGATGCATGTGTGAGAGGCTTGACTGTGTATGTAATGGAGTCCTCGACTGAATACCAAACGATCCCGAGCGTTTTGATTGTTGAAGATTCACCGAGGTGAAGTTTCTGGTTGATATTTTGATCGGACAACCCGCTTAACAATTCTTGGTTATTGGAAGCCCATTTCCTGATATTTAGACCGGATAAGCGAAGGAGTTGTATAAGTTCGTTTCGTGACGCGAGGGCCTCTTGGATCGTGGACGCGCCGGTGAGTGCATCATCCACAATAGAAATCCTGCTGCAAGATTTTCGCGGCGGAAGGAAAGCGATGACCTTCGTCTTGTGCCACTTGTTGGAGGCATCTGATAGCCAGATATGGGGCGGCTGATAGGCCGAATGTAACCGTATTTAGTTCATAAGTTTTTACGCAATTGTCGGTGTCACGCCAGAGGATTCTCTGGTACCTTCTTCTCGATGTCGCCAGTAATAACATACTGATGGATGCGAAATCGGAGCAAAATGTAGAACAGATCGTCCTGTATTTTGGGTCCAATGTGTAAGGTGTCGTTAAGTGAAAATCCAGTGCTTGTGATTGCAGACCCGTCGAAGACTACGCGTAATTTAGTTGTATCGCTCGACATTTTGATGACCCCGTGATGTGGAAGATAGTATCCTTGGTGAGATATCTGCACTTCGGACATGTGGCCAAGATCGAGATATTCTTGAATGATTGATTGGTACTGCTGTTTGAAGTCTGGATCGCGTTTGAATTTCCGTTCTAATGAGATGAGACGCTTCAGTGCTTGCGTCTTGGATTCACCCAGCTTGTCCTTGTTTTCGTTAAATGGAAGTGCGACAACATATCTACCTTCTGTGTTTCTTGTAACGGTATTCTGAAAATGTTGTTCGCACGTCGATTCTGATTTGGATAGATGCTGAGATTGCGGACCTTCTTCGATTTCCCAGAAACGTGCTAGCTCGCGTTGTAGTGCCGTTGTTGTATGGCATGTGACCTTCTGCCTTGGTTGTGCTGTTGGCACACTGCCTCCGATGACCCATCCAAGCATTGTCTTTTGGAGGAAAAGATCTGGGCCGTCTGGTTGAGAAAGATCAATTTGCCCTACGCATAATATCGATAGCGCTGTTCCAGCCCCCAGTAATATGTCGATTGGTGCTGGTCGATGGAACGTTGAGTCGGCGAGCTCGATGTTGCGAGGGATTCTGAGCATTGTGCGGTCGACTGTCTGGTCTGGTACTAATGGAGCGATGTTTGGTACGATCAAAAATGTAAGGGTTCGATGATAATTGCTGACCTTAGATTGAATGTTTGCCCTAATGGTATGGTTAGATATGGTCGACAGCGCATTGAGAGCGCCCACAGAGATGGTGCATCGATCTTGCGGCAAACGGAGCCTCTTGGCTAGATCTTCTGTCATAAAATTGGTGGTAGAGCAAGTGTCAACTAAGGCACGGCATGGTATTATGTTCTGATCGACATCGGCGACATTAATCTGAGCTGTGACTAATAATTCGTTGGTGTCGGAATTTATTATGAAGGTGTGTGTCTGGATGGGTCTTGGGATTTTCTGCGATGGTAGTCATGTGGGCCTTGGTTTCTCGTCGGTTGCTGCCTTGTCTTGAAGTGATGTGGGGATGGGCGGATCGTGTGTTGAGCTTGGTGGAGTGACAGTTCGTTCACGTGTTGAATGTTCTTGTCGGTGTAGGAGAGTGTGGTGTCGTTGTTGGCATATTCGGCAATGAAACTTCGATCGACATACACTGGACGTGTGTCCGTTACCCAGGCAGTTTTGACATAGTGCGGCCTCAGCAACGGCCTTCATTCGCTCATTGACGGACAATACATTAAACGCTTCGCAGTTCCCGATTCTGTGGCTCCCTTCACAGATTGAGCATTGGAATGTGTTTGTGGTGACGTAAGTTTGAACGCGCGGAAATCCCCGGTTAGGTATTCGTGAGTTCTCTGATGACAATGTTTGGCGTCCGGTCGAAACACGTATCCCGGGCGCGGATGCAACCCTGTCAAAAGCTGCAGGTGAGCAATTTGCTCGTTTCTGGAGGAACTCGATCAGATGCTCGTACGAAGGCATTTTTTTATCGGGTAGTGTAAGTTCCCATTGCCAGATGGTATCGGGATTGAGTTTCGCGAGAACAATTGAAATTAGGAGAGTGTTCCAGGATGTCACGGGTTCTCCGAGATTCTGCAACGCCCGCAGATGTTGCTTCAAACAGTCTAATAAATCTCCCAGTGCTTGCGGTGTGTCTTTCGCTAGTTTCGGAATCTCCTGAATAGCGTTGCAATGTCGCAGTAAGACTAGTCGCGGGCAGTCAAATTTCTCTTTCAATATCGCGATCGCGTCAAGATAATTAGCATCTGTGGTGTTGTGAGATTGAATGCATGCCGCGGCTTTGCCGGTAAGGGTCGAACGCAGGTATTGTAATTTCTGAACCGGAGAAAGACTCTCATTGCGATCAATCATTGAAGTGAACAGATCGTAAAATGACGCCCACCTTTCAATAGAACCATCGAACGTGGGTAGCCGCATTTCAGGTAACTTTATCGCTATCGGACCCGATATGGTAGGAGCAGGTGAATTAGTGACTTGGTCACGTGGAACATCTTGCGGTTGAATTGCTTCACGCATTCGTTTTGCTCTGCCATGTGTTGCAAAATATTTTGCTTGAATTTCAAACTTGCGGTCGTCTTCGGATTCAGGATCTTCGAGGTCTTCTAGAAGGAACTCGTAATCCTTCCATGCCTTCTCTACTGAGTTTGTATAAAAGTCGAGGACGTGTTTTTCTAGATTACCGGTTTGTTCGCTATTGTCAAGGAATTTAGTGATCTCCGCGAGTTGTTTAATTATTTGATTGCGTCTGCGTCGTAGAGTGCTGGATTGAGTACCGTCGGGCTTCTGAATGGACATGATGGTAATGGGAGCGCGACACGGGAATCAGTGATACTCTAAACAAGCCTACCTTTACGGAGTGAGGACGCCAGGAAGGTTGAACTCCGGTGATGTCACGAAGTCCTGTCGTCTTGAAAAGAGATGCTCGGGTGGACGTCCGTTGTGGTGGCACTGATTCAACCGGGATGCTGTGTTTGATGTGTTTGTTGTAGGAACGCTCACATCCGGCTCGAAGGACCAATGTTTTTCGCGCACCGACACTGCGACCGTTGTTCGGTCTACGGGGGTTGTAAATTCCCGATTCTAATTGACAATGTGGTTCGCGATGCTCTGTGCCCACTTAAAGTAACAGAGCTGGTAATGATTGTTGATGACTATGTTTTTCTGCGTTTTTCTGTCCGCGCCCCGACTGGTCGCGTTATTTTATATCGGTCACCCCCGTTTGAGATCCCTGAAGGAACCTCCACCTCCACGCCGGGACGCACTGATTGGTTTTTCTCGAAGATTGCGATTTTCCAATCAGTGTCCTCTAAGCTTTTCGTCACCACCCTCTCGTATCGTCCTACACGAGCCTTGTCTAGGAGAGGGGGGTGTTGCGTAGTTGCGTGGTCGGGAGGTCCCCTGGGGCCTGAGATATCGTCGCCGCGACGGTTGGGACTAAACTTTCTCAAGACCCGTTAAATTCTCAAATTTACGACGGGGTTGTTTTTTCGGACCTTTCGTGCCTACGATGCGTCGCGGTCATTAAAGAGACGGAAGACCGTGCACCGATGTTCTGCAGAAGGAAAAAAAGGTTTCCGTCTCTTTGTGATCCTCGCTGGTCCACGCCATAAACTTTCGCGAAAGCGGCGTACGGGAGGTCCTACAGAACGGAACACAGCTTCAAATCCGTGCGAAACAAATGATTTACCTTCAAATACTTGCGGTATCAATGAAACAGCTTTAAATGCAGGCGAAACAAACGAGTTAGTTTCAAATCCAAGAGAAACACATGATTTAGCTTCAAAACGATGCGAAACACATTGTTTAGCTTCATATTCTTGCCAAACAAATGGGTTATCTTCAAATACTTGTGATATTCATGATTTAACTTCGACTGCATGCGAAACAAACGAGTTAACTTCAAATCCATGCGAAACACATGATTTAGCTTCAAATCAATGCGGAACACATGATTTGGCTGCAAATCAAAGCGAAGTAGAAGGTTTAACTTCAAATCCATGCGAAACAAATGTTTTACCTTCAAATACTTGCGGTATAAATGAAACAGTTTGAAATGCATGCGAAACAAACGAGTTAGCTTCAAATCCATGCGAAACGCATGATTTATATTCAAATCAATGCGTAGTAGAAGGTTTACCTTCAAATCCATGTGAATCAAATGGTTTAGCTTCAAATACTTGTGATATACATGATTTCGCTTCAACTGCATGCGAAACAAATGAGGTAACATCAAATCCAAGCGAAACACATGATTTAGCTTCAAAACTTAGCGAAGTAGAACGCTTAGCTTCAAATCCATGCGAATCAAATGGTTTAGCTTCAAATACTTGCGATATACATGATGTAGCTTCAACTGCAGGCGAAACAAACGAGTTAGCTTCAAATCCATGCGGAACAAATGATTTAGCTTCAAACACTTACGATATAAGTGATATAGATTCAACTGCTGGCGAAACAAACAGGATAGCTTCAAATCCAGCGAAGTAAATGATTTTACTTCAAGTACTTGCGATTCAAGCGATATAGCTTCAATGTGCAGGCGAAACACACCAGTTAGCTTCAGTTCTATGCGAAACACATGATTTAGTTTAAAATTCATGCGAAACACATGGATTAGCTTCAAATTCGCGCGAAACAAATGATTTAGTTTCAAATCAATGTGAAGTAGAAAGCGTAGTTTCAAATCCATGCGACTCAAGTGATTTAGCTTCAAATAGTTGCGATATAATTGATATAGCTTCAAATGCATGCGAAACAAACGAGTTAGCTTCAAATCCAAGCGAAACACATGATTTACCTTCAAATTAATGCGAAGTAGAAGGCTTATCCTCAAAGCCATGCGACACAAATGATTCAGATTCAAATACTTGCAATATAATTGATGTAGCTTCAAATGCAGGCGAAACAAACGAGGTAGCTTCAAATCCAAGCGAAACACATGATTTAGTTCCAAATCAATGCGAAGTACGAGGCTTATCCTCAAAGCCATGCGACACAAATGATATGACTTCAAATACTTGCGATATAATTGATATAGCTTCAAATGCAGGCGAAATAAACGAGTTAGCCTCAAATCTATGTGAAACACATGAGTCAGCTTCTAATTCATGCGAAACACATGGTTTAGCTTCATATTCTTGCGAAACAATTGGTTTAGATTCCAATAATTGTGATAAACATTATTTAGCTTCAAATGCAGGCGAAACACATAATTTAGATACAAACCAATGCGACGTAGAAGGCTTAGCTTCAAATCCATGCGAAACACATGATTTAGCATCAATTCCATGGGAGAAAAATGATTTAGATTCAAATTCATGCGTAACATATGGTTTAGCTTCATCTTCTTGTGATAAACATAATTTAGCTTCAAATGCAGGCGAAACAAACGAGTTGCCTTCAAATCCAAGCTAAACACCTGATTTACCTTCAAATTAATGCAAAGTAGAAGGCTTATCTTCAAAGCCATGCGACACAAATGATTTAGCTTCAAATACTTGCGATATAATTGATATAGCTTCAAATGCAGGCGAAACAAACGAGTTAGCTTCAAATCTGTGCGAAACACATGATTTAGCTTCAAATTCATGCGAAACACATGGTTTAGCTTCATATTCTTGCGAAACAAATGGTTTAGATTCAGATACTTGTGATAAACATAATTTAGCTTCAAATGCAGGCGAAACAAACGAGTTAGTTTCACATCCATGCGAAACACATGATTTAGCTTCAAATCCATGCGAAACACATGATTTAGTTTCAAATCAATGCGAAGTAGAAGGCTTACCTTCACATACATGAGAAACAAATGATTTAGCTTCAGATAATTGCGATATAATTGATAAAGCTTCAAATGCAGGCGAAACAAACGAGTTAGATTCAAATCCAAGCAAAACAGATGATATAGTTTCAAATCAATGCGAAGTAGAAGGCTTAGCTTCAAATCCGTGCGACACAAATGATTTAGATTCAAATACTTGCGATAGAAGTGATATAGCTTCAATGCAGGCGAAACAAACGATTTAGCATCTAAGCCATGCGACACAAATGATTTAGCTTCAAATACTTGCGATATAATTGATAATTGATACAGCATCAAATGCAGGCGAAACAAACGAGTTAGCTTCAACTCCAAGCGAAACACATGATTTAGTGTCAAATCAATGCGAAGTAGAAGCCTTAGTTTCAACTCCATGCGAAACAAATGATTTAGCTTCACAGACTTGCGATATAAATGATATTGCTTCAAATAAGGGCGAAACAAACGAGTTAGCTTCAAATCTGTGCGAAACACATGATTTAACTTCAAATTCATGCGAAACACATGGTTTAGCTTCATATTCTTGCGAAACAAATGGTTTAGCTTCATATATTTGCGATATAAATGATATAGCTTCAAATGCATGCGAAACAAACGAGTTAGCTTCAAATCCAAGCGAAACACATGATTTAGTTCCAAATCAATGCGAAGTAGAAGGCTTAGCTTCAAATCCATGCGACACAAATGTTTTAGCTTCAAATACTTGCGATAGAAGTGATATAGCTTCAATGCAGGTGAAAGAAACGAGTTAGCTTCAAAGCCATGCAACACAAATGATTTAGCTTCATATACTTGCGATATAAATGATATAGCTTCAAATGCAGGCGAAACAAACGAGTTAGCTTCAAATCCAAGCGAAACACATGGTTTAGTTTCAAATCAATGCGAAGTAGGAGGCTTATCCTCAAAGCCATGCGACACAAATGATTTAGCTTCAAATACTTGCGATACAATTGATATAGCTTCAAATGCATGCGAAACAAACGAGTTAGCTTCAAATCCAAGCGAAACACATGATTTAGTACCAAATCAATGCGAAGTAGTCGACATAGCTTCATATCCATGCGGAACAAATGATTTAGCTTCACATACTAGCGATATAAATGATATAGCCTCAAATGCAGGCGAAACAAACGTGTTATCTTCAAATCCAAGCGAAACACATGATTTACCTTCAAATTAATGCGAAGTAGAAGGCTTATCCTCAAAGCCATGCGACACAAATGATTCAGATTCAAATACTTGCGATATAATTGATATAGCATCAAATGCAGGCGAAACAAACGAGTTAGCTTCAAATCCAAGCGAAACACATGATTTAGTTCCAAATCAATGCGAAGTAGAAGACTTAGCTTCAAATCCATGCGACACAAATGATTTAGCTTCAAATACTTGCGATAGAAGTGATATAGCTTCAATGCAGACGAAGCAAACGAGTTAGCTTCAAAGCAATTCAACACAAATGATTTAGCTTCATATACTTGCGATATAAACGATATAGCTTCAAATGCAGGCGAAACAAACGAGTTACCTTCAAATCCATGCGAAACACATGATTTACCTTCAAATTAATGCAAAGAGGAAGGCTTATTTTCAAAGCCATGCGACACAAATGATTTAGTTTCAAATTCATGCGAAACACATGGTTAAGCTTCAAATCCAAGCGAAACAAATGATTTAGATTCAAATCAATTCGATGTAGAAGGCTTACCTTCAAACCCGCGCGAAACACATGATTTTGCTTCAAATCAATGCGAAGTAGAAGGAGTAGCTTCAAGTCCATGCGACACAATATATTTAGCTTCAAATATTTTGCGATATAATTGATAAAGCTTCAAATGCAGGCGAAACAAACGAGTTAGCTTCAAAGCAATGCAACACATATGATTTAGTGTCAAATTAATGCGAAGTAGAAGGCTTAGCTTCTAATCAATGCGAAACAAATGATTTAGCTTCACATACTTAAGATATAAATGATATAGCTTCAAATAAAGGCGAAACAAACGAGTTAGCTTCAAATCCAAGCGAAACCCATGGTATAGTTTCAAATCAATGAGAAGCAGAAGGCTTAGCTTCAAATCCATGCGAAACAAATGATTTAGCTTCACATACTTGCGATATAAACGATATAGCTTCAAATGCAGGCGAAACAAACGCGTTACCTTCAAATCCATGCGAAACACATGATTTACCTTCAAATTAATGCAAAGAGGAAGGCTTATCTTCAAAGCCATGCGACACAAATGATTTAGTTTCAAATTCATGCGAAACACATGGTTTAGCTTCAAATCCAAGCGAAACAAATGATTTAGATTCAAATCAATTTGATGTAGAAGGCTTAGCTTCAAACCCGCGCGAAACACATGATTTTGCTTCAAATCAATGCGAAGTAGAAGGAGTAGCTTCAAGTCCATGCGACACAATATATTTAGCTTCAAATATTTTGCGATATAATTGATAAAGCTTCAAATGCAGGCGAAACAAACGAGTTAGCTTCAAAGCAATGCAACACATATGATTTAGTGTCAAATTAATGCGAAGTAGAAGGCTTAGCTTCTAATCAATGCGAAACAAATGATTTAGCTTCACATACTTAAGATATAAATGATATAGCTTCAAATAAAGGCGAAACAAACGAGTTAGCTTCAAATCCAAGCGAAACACATGGTTTAGTTTCAAATCAATGCGAAGTAGAAGGAGTAGCTTCAAGTCCATGCGACACAATATATTTAGCTTCAAATATTTTGCGATATAATTGATAAAGCTTCAAATGCAGGCGAAACAAACGAGTTAGTTTAAAATGCAAGCGAAACACATGATTTAGTTTCAAATAAATGCGAAGTAGATGGCTTAACTTCAAATCCATGCGAAACAAATGATTTAGCTTCGAATACTTGCGACGTAAATGATATGGCTTCAAATGCAGGCGTAACAAACCAGGTAGCTTCAATTCTCTGCGAAACACATGATTTAGCTTAAGATTCATGCGAAACAGATTATTTAGCTTCACATACTTGCGATTAAATGATATAGCTTCAAATGCAGGCGAATCAAACGTGTTAGCTTCAAATCCAAGCGAAACACATGATTTAGTTTCAAATCAATGCGAAGTAGATGGCTTAACTTCAAATCCATGCGAAACAAATGATTTAGCTTCAAATACTTGCGACGTAAATGATATAGCTTCAAATGCAGGCGAAACAAACCAGGTAGCTTCAATTCCATGCGAAACACATGATTTAGCTTAAAATTCATACGAAACTAATGATTTAGCTTCAAATACTTGCGATGTAAACGATATACCTTCAAATGTAGGCAAAACAAACGAGTTAGCTTCAAATCCATGCGGAACACATGATTCAGCTTCAAATCAATGCGAAGCACACGGTTTAGCTTCATATGCTTGCGAAACAAGTGGCTTAGCTTCAGATACTTGTGATAAACATGATTTAGCTTCAGCTGCATGCGAAACAAACGAGTTAGTTTAAAATCCAAGCGAAACACACGATTTAGCTTCAAATCAATGCGAAGTAGAAGGCTTAGCTTCAAATCGATGCCATACGAATGATTTAGCTTCAAATACCTGCGATAGAAGTGATATAGCTTCAAATGCAGGCGAAACAAACCAGGTAGCTTCAATTCCATGCGAAACACATGATTTAGCTTAAGATTCATGCGAAACAGATTATTTAGCTTCACATACTTGCGATTAATTGATATAGCTTCAAATGCAGGCGAAACAAACGTGTTAGCTTCAAATCCAAGCGAAACACATGAATTAGTTTCAAATCAATGCGAAATAGATGGCTTAACATCAAATCCATGCGAAACAAATGATTTGGCTTCAAATACTTGCGACGCAAATGATATAGCTTCACATGCAGGCGAAACACACCAGGTAGCTTCAATTCCATGCGAAACACATGATTTAGCTTCAAATCAATGCGAAGCACATGGTTTAGCTTCATATACTTGCGAAACAAGTGGTTTAGTTTCAGATACTTGTGAGAAACATGATTTAGCTTCAACTGCATGCGAAACAAACGAGTTAGTTTAAAATCCAAGCGAAACACACGATTTAGCTTCAAATCAATGCGAAGTAGAAGGCTTAGCTTCAAATCGATGCTATACGAATGATTTAGCTTCAAATACCTGCGATAGAAGTGATATAGCTTCAAATGCAGTCGAAACAAACGAGTTAGCTTCAAATCCATACGAAACACATGATTTAGATTCAAATCAATGCGAAATAGATGGCTTAACTTCAAATCCATGCGAAACAAATGATTTAGATTCAAATACTTGCGACGTAAATGATATAGCTTCTAATGCAGGCGAAACAAATGATTTAGCTTCACATACTTGCGATATAAACGATATAGCTTCAAATGCAGGCGAAACAAACGAGTTATCTTCAAAGCAATTCAACACAAATGATTTAGCTTCATATACTTGCGATATAAACGATATAGCTTCAAATGCAGGCGAAACAAACGAGTTACCTTCAAATCCATGCGAAACACATGATTTACCTTCAAATTAATGCAAAGAGGAAGGCTTATTTTCAAAGCCATGCGACACAAATGATTTAGTTTCAAATTCATGCGAAACACATGGTTAAGCTTCAAATCCAAGCGAAACAAATGATTTAGATTCAAATCAATTCGATGTAGAAGGCTTACCTTCAAACCCGCGCGAAACACATGATTTTGCTTCAAATCAATGCGAAGTAGAAGGAGTAGCTTCAAGTCCATGCGACACAATATATTTAGCTTCAAATATTTTGCGATATAATTGATAAAGCTTCAAATGCAGGCGAAACAAACGAGTTAGCTTCAAAGCAATGCAACACATATGATTTAGTGTCAAATTAATGCGAAGTAGAAGGCTTAGCTTCTAATCAATGCGAAACAAATGATTTAGCTTCACATACTTAAGATATAAATGATATAGCTTCAAATAAAGGCGAAACAAACGAGTTAGCTTCAAATCCAAGCGAAACCCATGGTATAGTTTCAAATCAATGAGAAGCAGAAGGCTTAGCTTCAAATCCATGCGAAACAAATGATTTAGCTTCACATACTTGCGATATAAACGATATAGCTTCAAATGCAGGCGAAACAAACGCGTTACCTTCAAATCCATGCGAAACACATGATTTACCTTCAAATTAATGCAAAGAGGAAGGCTTATCTTCAAAGCCATGCGACACAAATGATTTAGTTTCAAATTCATGCGAAACACATGGTTTAGCTTCAAATCCAAGCGAAACAAATGATTTAGATTCAAATCAATTTGATGTAGAAGGCTTAGCTTCAAACCCGCGCGAAACACATGATTTTGCTTCAAATCAATGCGAAGTAGAAGGGGTAGCTTCAAGTCCATGCGACACAATATATTTAGCTTCAAATATTTTGCGATATAATTGATAAAGCTTCAAATGCAGGCGAAACAAACGAGTTAGCTTCAAAGCAATGCAACACATATGATTTAGTGTCAAATTAATGCGAAGTAGAAGGCTTAGCTTCTAATCAATGCGAAACAAATGATTTAGCTTCACATACTTAAGATATAAATGATATAGCTTCAAATAAAGGCGAAACAAACGAGTTAGCTTCAAATCCAAGCGAAACACATGGTTTAGTTTCCAATCAATGCGAAATAGAAGGCTTAGCTTTAAATCCATGCGACACAAATGATTTAGCTTCAAATACTTGCGATAGAAGTGATATAGCTTCAATGCAGACGAAACAAACGAGTTAGCTTCAAAACCATTCAACACAAATGATTTAGCTTCATATACTTGCGATATAAATGATATAGCTTCAAATGCAGGCGAAACAAACAAGTTAGCTTCAAATCTAAGCGAAACACATGGTTTAGTTTCAAATCAATGAGAAGCAGAAGGCTTAGCTTCAAATCCATGCGAAACAAATGATTTAGCTTCACATACTTGCGATATAAATGATATAGCTTCAAATGCAGGCGAAACAAACGAGTTACCTTCAAATCCATGCGAAATACATGATTTACCTTCAAATTAATGCAAAGAGGAAGGCTTATCTTCAAAGCCATGCGACACAAATGATTTAGTTTCAAATTCATGCGAAACACATGGTTTAGCTTCAAATCCAAGCGTAACAAATGATTTAGCTTCAAATCAATGCGATGTAGAAGGCTTAGCTTCAACCCCGCGCGAAACACATGATTTTGCTTCAAATCAATGCGAAGTAGAAGGAGTAGCTTCAAGTCCATGCGACACAATATATTTAGCTTCAAATATTTTGCGATATAATTGATAAAGCTTCAAATGCAGGCGAAACAAACGAGTTAGTTTAAAATGCAAGCGAAACACATGATTTAGTTTCAAATAAATGCGAAGTAGATGGCTTAACTTCAAATCCATGCGAAACAAATGATTTAGCTTCAAATACTTGCGACGTAAATGATATGGCTTCAAATGCAGGCGTAACAAACCAGGTAGCTTCAATTCCCTGCGAAACACATGATTTAGCTTAAGATTCATGCGAAACAGATTATTTAGCTTCACATACTTGCGATTAAATGATATAGCTTCAAATGCAGGCGAATCAAACGTGTTAGCTTCAAATCCAAGCGAAACACATGATTTAGTTTCAAATCAATGCGAAGTAGATGGCTTAACTTCAAATCCATGCGAAACAAATGATTTAGCTTCAAATACTTGCGACGTAAATGATATAGCTTCAAATGCAGGCGAAACAAACCAGGTAGCTTCAATTCCATGCGAAACACATGATTTAGCTTAAAATTCATACGAAACTCATGATTTAGCTTCAAATACTTGCGATGTAAACGATATACCTTCAAATGTAGGCAAAACAAACGAGTTAGCTTCAAATCCATGCGGAACACATGATTCAGCTTCAAATCAATGCGAAGCACACGGTTTAGCTTCATATGCTTGCGAAACAAGTGGCTTAGATTCAGATACTTGTGATAAACATGATTTAGCTTCAACTGCATGCGAAACAAACGAGTTAGTTTAAAATCCAAGCGAAACACACGATTTAGCTTCAAATCAATGCGAAGTAGAAGGCTTAGCTTCAAATCGATGCCATACGAATGATTTAGCTTCAAATACCTGCGATAGAAGTGATATAGCTTCAAATGCAGGCGAAACAAACCAGGTAGCTTCAATTCCATGCGAAACACATGATTTAGCTTAAGATTCATGCGAAACAGATTATTTAGCTTCACATACTTGCGATTAATTGATATAGCTTCAAATGCAGGCGAAACAAACGTGTTAGCTTCAAATCCAAGCGAAACACATGAATTAGTTTCAAATCAATGCGAAATAGATGGCTTAACATCAAATCCATGCGAAACAAATGATTTGGCTTCAAATACTTGCGACGCAAATGATATAGCTTCAAATGCAGGCGAAACACACCAGGTAGCTTCAATTCCATGCGAAACACATGATTTAGCTTCAAATCAATGCGAAGCACATGGTTTAGCTTCATATACTTGCGAAACAAGTGGTTTAGCTTCAGATACTTGTGAGAAACATGATTTAGCTTCAACTGCATGCGAAACAAACGAGTTAGTTTAAAATCCAAGCGAAACACACGATTTAGCTTCAAATCAATGCGAAGTAGAAGGCTTAGCTTCAAATCGATGCTATACCAATGATTTAGCTTCAAATACCTGCGATAGAAGTGATATAGCTTCAAATGCAGTCGAAACAAACGAGTTAGCTTCAAATCCATACGAAACACATGATTTAGATTCAAATCAATGCGAAATAGATGGCTTAACTTCAAATCCATGCGAAACAAATGATTTAGATTCAAATACTTGCGACGTAAATGATATAGCTTCAAATGCAGGCGAAACAAATGATTTAGCTTCACATACTTGCGATATAAACGATATAGCTTCAAATGCAGGCGAAACAAACGAGTTACCTTCAAATCCATGCGAAACACATGATTTATCTTCAAATTAATGCAAAGAGGAAGGCTTATCTTCAAAGCCATGCGACACAAATGATTTAGTTCCAAATTCATGCGAAACACATGGTTTAGCTTCAAATCCAAGCGAAACAAATGATTTAGAATCAAATCAATTCGATGTAGAAGGCTTAGCTTCAACCCCGCGCGAAACACATGATTTTGCTTCAAATCAATGCGAAGTAAAAGGAGTAGCTTCAAGTCCATGCGACACAATATGTTTAGCTTCAAATATTTTGCGATATAATTGATAAAGCTTCAAATGCAGGCGAAACAAACGAGTTAGCTTCAAAGCAATGCAACACATATGATTTAGTGTCAAATTAATGCGAAGTAGAAGGCTTAGCTGCTAATCAATGCGAAACAAATGATTTAGCTTCACATACTTAAGATATAAATGATATAGCTTCAAATCCAAGCGAAACACATGGTTTAGTTTCCAATCAATGCGAAATAGAAGGCTTAGCTTTAAATCCATGCGACACAAATGATTTAGCTTCAAATACTTGCGATAGAAGTGATATAGCTTCAATGCAGACGAAACAAACGAGTTAGCTTCAAAGCCATTCAACACAAATGATTTAGCTTCATATACTTGCGATATAAATGATATAGCTTCAAATGCAGGCGAAACAAACAAGTTAGCTTCAAATCTAAGCGAAACACATGGTTTAGTTTCAAATCAACGAGAAGCAGAAGGCTTAGCTTCAAATCCATGCGAAACAAATGATTTAGCTTCACATACTTGCGATATAAATGATATAGCTTCAAATGCAGGCGAAACAAACGAGTTACCTTCAAATCCATGCGAAATACATGATTTACCTTCAAATTAATGCAAAGAGGAAGGCTTATCTTCAAAGCCATGCGACACAAATGATTTAGTTTCAAATTCATGCGAAACACATGGCTTAGCTTCAAATCCAAGCGTAACAAATGATTTAGCTTCAAATCAATGCGATGTAGAAGGCTTAGCTTCAACCCCGCGCGAAACACATGATTTTGCTTCAAATCAATGCGAAGTAGAAGGAGTAGCTTCAAGTCCATGCGACACAATATATTTAGCTTCAAATATTTTGCGATATAATTGATAAAGCTTCAAATGCAGGCGAAACAAACGAGTTAGTTTAAAATGCAAGCGAAACACATGATTTAGTTTCAAATAAATGCGAAGTAGATGGCTTAACTTCAAATCCATGCGAAACAAATGATTTAGCTTCAAATACTTGCGACGTAAATGATATGGCTTCAAATGCAGGCGTAACAAACCAGGTAGCTTCAATTCCCTGCGAAACACATGATTTAGCTTAAGATTCATGCGAAACAGATTATTTAGCTTCACATACTTGCGATTAAATGATATAGCTTCAAATGCAGGCGAATCAAACGTGTTAGCTTCAAATCCAAGCGAAACACATGATTTAGTTTCAAATCAATGCGAAGTAGATGGCTTAACTTCAAATCCATGCGAAACAAATGATTTAGCTTCAAATACTTGCGACGTAAATGATATAGCTTCAAATGCAGGCGAAACAAACCAGGTAGCTTCAATTCCATGCGAAACACATGATTTAGCTTAAAATTCATACGAAACTAATGATTTAGCTTCAAATACTTGCGATGTAAACGATATACCTTCAAATGTAGGCAAAACAAACGAGTTAGCTTCAAATCCATGCGGAACACATGATTCAGCTTCAAATCAATGCGAAGCACACGGTTTAGCTTCATATGCTTGCGAAACAAGTGGCTTAGCTTCAGATACTTGTGATAAACATGATTTAGCTTCAACTGCATGCGAAACAAACGAGTTAGTTTAAAATCCAAGCGAAACACACGATTTAGCTTCAAATCAATGCGAAGTAGAAGGCTTAGCTTCAAATCGATGCTATACGAATGATTTAGCTTCAAATACCTGCGATAGAAGTGATATAGCTTCAAATGCAGTCGAAACAAACGAGTTAGCTTCAAATCCATACGAAACACATGATTTAGATTCAAATCAATGCGAAATAGATGGCTTAACTTCAAATCCATGCGAAACAAATAATTTAGATTCAAATACTTGCGACGTAAATGATATAGCTTCAAATGCAGGCGAATCAAACCAGGTAGCTTCAATTCCATGCGAAACACATGATTTAGCTTCAAATCAATGCGAAGCACATGGTTTAGCTTCATATACTTGCGAAACAAGTGGTTTAGCTTCAGATACTTGTGATAAACATGATTTAGCTTCAAATGCTGGCGAAACAAACAAGTTAGCTTCAAATCCAAGCGAAACACATGATTTAGTGTCAAATCAATGCGAAGTAGAAGCCTTAGCTTCAACTCCATGCGAAACAAATGATTTAGCTTCAAATACTTGCAATATAATTGATATAGCTTCAAATGCAGGCTAAACAATCGAGTTAGCTTCAAATCTGTGCGAAACACATGATTTAGCTTCAAATTCATGCGAAACACATGGTTTAGCTTCATATTCTTGCGAAACAAATGGTTTAGATTCAGATACTTGTGATAAACATGATTTAGCTTCAAATGCAGGCGAAACAAACGAGTTAGTTTCAAATCCATGCGAAACACATAATTTACCTTCAAATCCATGCGAAACACATGATTTAGTTACAAATCAATGCGAAGTAGTAGGAATAGCTTCATATCCATGCGAAACAAATGATTTAGTTCCACATACTTGCGATATAAATGATATAGCTTCAAATGCAGGCAAAACAAACGAGTTACCTTCAAATCCAAGCGAAACACATGATTTACCTTCAAATTAATGCAAAGAGGAAGGCTTACCTTCAAAGCCATGCGACACAAATGATTTAGTTTCAAATTCATGCGAGACACATGGTTTAGCTTCAAATCAAAGCGAAACAAATGATTTAGCTTCAAATCAATGCGATGTAGAAGGCTTATCCTCAAAGCCATGCGACACAAATGATTCAGATTCAAATACTTGCGATATTATTGATATAGCTTCAAATGCAGGCGAAACAAACGAGTTAGTTTCAAATCCAAGCGAAACACATGGTTTAGCTTTATATTTTTGCGAAACAAATGGTTTAGATTCAGATACTTGTGATAAACATGATTTAGCTTCAAATCCAGACGAAACAAACGAGTTAGTTTCAAATCCATGCGAAACACATGATTTACCTTCAAATCCATGCGAAACACATGATTTAGTTACAAATCAATGTGAAGTAGTAGGCATAGCTTCATATCCATGCGAAACAAATGATTTAGTTTCACATACTTGCGATATAAATGATATAGCTTCAAATGCAGGCGAAACAAACGAGTTAACTTCAAATCCAAGCGAATCACATGATTTACCTTCAAATTAATGCGAAGTAGAAGGCTTATCCTCAAAGCCATGCGACACAAATGATTCAGATTCAAATACTTGCGATATAATTGATATAGCTTCAAATGCAGGCGAAACAAACCAGTTACCTTCAAATCCAAGCGAAACACATGATTTACCTTCAAATTAATGCAAAGTAGAAGGTTTATCTTCAAAGCCATGCGACACAAATGATTTAGCTTCAAATACTTGCGATATAATTGATATAGCTTCAAATGCAGGCGAAACAAACGAGTTAGCATCAAATCTGTGCGAAACACATGACTTAGCTTCAAATTCATGCGAAACACATGGTTTAGATCATATTCTTGCGAAACAAATGGTTTAGTTTCAGGTTCTTGTGATAAACATGATTTAGCTTCAAATGCAGGCGAAACATCGAGTTAGCTTCACATTCATGCGAAACACATGATTTAGCTTCAAATCCATGCGAAACACATGATTTAGTTTCAAATCAATGCGAAGTAGTAGACATAGCTTCAAATCCAAGCGAAACACATGACTTACCTTCAAATTAATGCGAAGTAGAAGGCTTATCCTCAAAGCCATGCGACACAAATGATTCTGCTTCAAATACTTGCTATATGATTGATATAGCATCAAATGCAGGCGAAACAAACGAGTTAGCTTCAAAACCTGTGCGAAACACATGATTTAGCGTCAAATCAATGCGAAGTAGAAGGCTTAGCTTCAAAGCCATGCGACACAAATGATTTAGTTTCAAATACTTGCGATAGAAGTGATATAGCTTCAATGCAGGCAAAACAAACGAGTTAGCTTCAAATCCAAGCGAAACACATGATTTAGTTCCAAATGAATGCGAAGTAGAAGGCTTAGCTTCAAATCCATGCGACACAAATGATTTAGCTTCAAATACTTGCGATAGAAGTGATATAGCTTCAATGCAGACGAAGCAAACGAGTTAGCTTCAAAGCAATGCAACACATATGATTTAGTATCAAATTAATGCGAAGTAGAAGGCTTAGCTTCTAATCAATGCGAAACAAATGATTTAGCTTCACATACTTAAGATATAAATGATATAGCTTCAAATAAAGGCGAAACAAACGAGTTAGCTTCAAATTCAAGCGAAACACATGGTATAGTTTCAAATCAATGAGAAGCAGAAGGCTTAGCTTCAAATCCATGCGAAACAAATGATTTAGCTTCACATACTTGCGATATAAACGATATAGCTTCAAATGCAGGCGAAACAAACGAGTTAGCTTCAAAGCAATGCAACACATATGATTTAGTATCAAATTAATGCGAAGTAGAAGGCTTAGCTTCTAATCAATGCGAAACAAATGATTTAGCTTCACATACTTAAGATATAAATGATATAGCTTCAAATAAAGGCGAAACAAGCGAGTTAGCTTCAAATTCAAGCGAAACACATGGTATAGTTTCAAATCAATGAGAAGCAGAAGGCTTAGCTTCAAATCCATGCGAAGCAAATGATTTAGCTTCACATACTTGCGATATAAACGATATAGCTTCAAATGCAGGCGAAACAAACGAGTTAGCTTCAAATCCAAGCGAAGCACATGGTTTATTTTCAAATCAATGCGAAGTAGAAGGCCTATCCTCAAAGCCATACAAAACAAATCGTTTAGCTTCAATTACTTGCGATATAATTGATAAAGTTTCAAATGCAGGCGAAACAAACGAGTTAGCTTCAAATCCAAGCGAAACAGATGATTTAGTTTCAAATCAATGCGAAGCACACGGTTTAGCTTCATATGCTTGCGAAACAAGTGGCTTAGCTTCAGATACTTGTGATAAACATGATTTAGCTTCAACTGCATGCGAAACAAACGAGTTAGTTTAAAATCCAAGCGAAACACTCGATTTAGCTTCAAATCAATGCGAAGTAGAAGGCTTAGCTTCAAATCGATGCCATACGAATGATTTAGCTTCAAATACCTGCGATAGAAGTGATATAGCTTCAAATGCAGGCGAAACAAACCAGGTAGCTTCAATTCCATGCGAAACACATGATTTAGCTTAAGATTCATGCGAAACAGATTATTTAGCTTCACATACTTGCGATTAATTGATATAGCTTCAAATGCAGGCGAAACAAACGTGTTAGCTTCAAATCCAAGCGAAACACATGAATTAGTTTCAAATCAATGCGAAATAGATGGCTTAACATCAAATCCATGCGAAACAAATGATTTGGCTTCAAATACTTGCGACGTAAATGATATAGCTTCAAATGCAGGCGAAACACACCAGGTAGCTTCAATTCCATGCGAAACACATGATTTAGCTTCAAATCAATGCGAAGCACATGGTTTAGATTCATATACTTGCGAAACAAGTGGTTTAGCTTCAGATACTTGTGAGAAACATGATTTAGCTTCAACTGCATGCGAAACAAACGAGTTAGTTTAAAATCCAAGCGAAACACACGATTTAGCTTCAAATCAATGCGAAGTAGAAGGCTTAGCTTCAAATCGATGCTATACGAATGATTTAGCTTCAAATACCTGCGATAGAAGTGATATAGCTTCAAATGCAGTCGAAACAAACGAGTTAGCTTCAAATCCATACGAAACACATGATTTAGATTCAAATCAATGCGAAATAGATGGCTTAACTTCAAATCCATGCGAAACAAATGATTTAGATTCAAATACTTGCGACGTAAATGATATAGCTTCAAATGCAGGCGAAACAAATGATTTAGCTTCACATACTTGCGATATAAACGATATAGCTTCAAATGCAGGCGAAACAAACGAGTTACCTTCAAATCCATGCGAAACACATGATTTATCTTCAAATTAATGCAAAGAGGAAGGCTTATCTTCAAAGCCATGCGACACAAATGATTTAGTTCCAAATTCATGCGAAACACATGGTTTAGCTTCAAATCCAAGCGAAACAAATGATTTAGATTCAAATCAATTCGATGTAGAAGGCTTAGCTTCAACCCCGCGCGAAACACATGATTTTGCTTCAAATCAATGCGAAGTAGAAGGAGTAGCTTCAAGTCCATGCGACACAATATATTTAGCTTCAAATATTTTGCGATATAATTGATAAAGCTTCAAATGCAGGCGAAACAAACGAGTTAGTTTCAAATCCAAGCGAAACACACGATTTAGTTTCAAATCAATGCGAAGTAGAAGGCTAAGCTTCAACTCCATGGGAAACAAATGATTTAGCTTCACATACTTGCGATATAAATGATATAGCTTCAAATGCAGGCGAAACAAACGAGTTACCTTCAAATTTAAGCGAAACACATGATTTACCTTCAAATTCATGCAAAGTAGAAGACTTATTTTCAAAGCCATGTGACACAAATGATTTAGCTTCAAATACTTGCGATATAATTGATATAGCTTCAAATGCAGGCAAAACAAACGAGTTAGCTTCAAATCCATGCGGAACACATGACTTAGCTTCAAATCAATGCGAAGTAGATGGCGTAGCTTTAAAACCATGCGACACAAATGATTTAGCTTCAAACACTTGCGATATAATTGATAAAGCTTCAAATGCAGGCGAAACAAACGAGTTAGCTTCAAATCCAAGCGAAACACATGATTTAGTTTCAAATCAATGCGAAGTAGAAGGTTTAGCTTCAAAGCCATGCGAAACAAATGATTTAGCTTCACATACTTGCGATAAAAATGATATAGCTTCAAATGCAGGCGAAATAAACGAGTTACCTTCAAATCCAAGCGAAACACATGATTTACCTTCAAATTAATGCGAAGGAGAAGGCTTATCCTCAAAGCCATGCGACACAAATGATTTAGCTTCAAATACTTGCGATATAATTGATATAGCTTCTAATGCAGGCGAAACAAATGAGTTAGCTTCAAGTCTGTGCAAAACGTATGATTTAGCTTCAAATTCATGCAAAACACATGGTTTAGCTTCATATTCTTGCGAAACAAATGGTTTAGATTCAGATACTTGTGATAAACATGATTTAGCTTCAAATGCAGGCGAAACTAACGTGTTACCTTCAAATCCAAGCGGAAGACATGATTTAGCTTCAAATCAATGCGAAGTAGAAGGCTCAGCTTCAAATCCATGCGAAGCAAATGATTTAGATTCACATTCTTGCGATATAGATGATATAGCTTCAAGTGCAGGCGAAACAAACGAGTTGGCTTCAAATCAATGCGAAACAAATGTTTTAGCATCAAATACTTGCGATAGAAGTGATATAGCTTCAAATGCATGCGAAACAAACGAGTTAGCTTCAAATCGATGCGAAACACATGGTTTAGCTTCAAATCCATGCGTAACACATGTTCTAGCTTCAAGTCAATGCGAAGCAGAAGGCTTAGCATCAAATCCATGCGACACAAATGAATTAGCTTCAAATGCTTGCGAAATAAATGGTACATATTCAAATAAAGTCGAAAAAAAACGAGATATCTTCAAATCCATGCAAAACAAACGAGTTAGCTTCAAATCCATGCGAAATATATGAGATATCTTCAAATACTTGAGATATAAATGAAATAGCTTCAAATGCAGGCGAAACAAATGCGATAGATTGAAATTCATGGAAACTCATGATTTAGTTTCAAATTCATGCAAAACACATGGTTTAGCTTCAAATCCAAGCGAAACAAATGAATTAGCTACAAATAAATGCGATGTAGAAGGCTTAGCTTAAAATTCATGCGAAACAAATGATTTAGCTTCAAATACTTGCGATATAAGTGAAATAGCTTCAAATGCATGAAAAACAAACGAATTATCTTCAAAACCATGCGACACAAATGATTTAGCTTCAAATACTTGCGATATAATTGATATAGCTTCAAATGCAGGCGAAACAATCTATTTAGCTTCAAATCCAAGCGGAAGACATGATTTAGCTTCAAATCAATGCGAAGTAGAAGGCTCAGCTTCAAATCCATGCGAAACACATGATTTAGCTTCAAATCAATGCGATGTAGAAGGCGTAGCTTCAAATCCACGCGACAGAAATGATTTACCTTCAAATACTTGCGATATAATTGATAAAGCTTCAAATGCAGGCGAAAAAAACGAATTAGCTTCAAATCCAAGCGAAACACATGATTTAGTTTCAAATCAATGCGAAGTAGAAGGATTAGCTTTAAATTCATGCGACACAAATGATTTAGCTTCAAATACTTGCGATAGAAGAGATATAGCTTCAAATGCAGGCGAAATAAACGAGTTACCTTCAAATCCAAGCGAAACACATGATTTACCTTCAAATTAATGCGAAGGAGAAGGCTTATCCTCAAAGCCATGCGACACAAATGATTTAGCTTCAAATACTTGCGATATAATTGATATAGCTTCTAATGCAGGCGAAACAAATGAGTTAGCTTCAAGTCTGTGCAAAACGTATGATTTAGCTTCAAATTCATGCAAAACACATGGTTTAGCTTCATATTCTTGCGAAACAAATGGTTTAGATTCAGATACTTGTGATAAACATGATTTAGCTTCAAATGCAGGCGAAACTAACGTGTTACCTTCAAATCCAAGCGGAAGACATGATTTAGCTTCAAATCAATGCGAAGTAGAAGGCTCAGCTTCAAATCCATGCGAAGCAAATGATTTAGATTCACATTCTTGCGATATAGATGATATAGCATCAAATGCAGGCGAAACAAACGAGTTAGTTTCAAATCCAAGCGAAACACACGATTTAGTTTCAAATTCATGCAAAGTAGAAGACTTATCTTCAAAGCCATGTGACACAAATGATTTAGCTTCAAATACTTGCGATATAATTGATATAGCTTCAAATGCAGGCAAAACAAACGAGTTAGCTTCAAATCCATGCGGAACACATGACTTAGCTTCAAATCAATGCGAAGTAGATGGCGTAGCTTTAAAACCATGCGACACAAATGATTTATCATCAAATACTTGCGATATAATTGATAAAGCTTCAAATGCAGGCGAAACAAACGAGTTAGCTTCAAATCCAAGCGATACACATGATTTAGTTTCAAATCAAGGCGAAGTAGAAGGCTTAGCATTAAATTCATGCGACACAAATGATTTAGCTTCAAATACGTGCGATAGAAGTGATAAAGTTTCAATGCAGGAGAAACAAACGAGTTAGCTTCAAAGCTATGCGACACAAATGATTTAGCTTCAAATACTTGCGATATAATTGATATAGCATCAAATGCAGGCGAAACAAACGAGTTAGCTTCAAATCCAAGCGAAACACACGATTTAGTTTCAAATCAATGCGAAGTAGAAGGCTAAGCTTCAACTCCATGGGAAACAAATGATTTAGCTTCACATACTTGCGATATAAATGATATAGCTTCAAATGCAGGCGAAACAAACGAGTTACCTTCAAATTTAAGCGAAACACATGATTTACCTTCAAATTCATGCAAAGTAGAAGACTTATTTTCAAAGCCATGTGACACAAATGATTTAGCTTCAAATACTTGCGATATAATTGATATAGCTTCAAATGCAGGCAAAACAAACGAGTTAGCTTCAAATCCATGCGGAACGCATGACTTAGCTTCAAATCAATGCGATGTAGATGGCGTAGCTTTAAAACCATGCGACACAAATGATTTAGCTTCAAACACTTGCGATATAATTGATAAAGCTTCAAATGCAGGCGAAACAAACGAGTTAGCTTCAAATCCAAGCGAAACACATGATTTAGTTTCAAATCAATGCGAAGTAGAAGGTTTAGCTTCAAAGCCATGCGAAACAAATGATTTAGCTTCACATACTTGCGATATAAATGATATAGCTTCAAATGCAGGCGAAATAAACGAGTTACCTTCAAATCCAAGCGAAACACATGATTTACCTTCAAATTAATGCGAAGGAGAAGGCTTATCCTCAAAGCCATGCGACACAAATGATTTAGCTTCAAATACTTGCGATATAATTGATATAGCTTCTAATGCAGGCGAAACAAATGAGTTAGCTTCAAGTCTGTGCAAAACGTATGATTTAGCTTCAAATTCATGCAAAACACATGGTTTAGCTTCATATTCTTGCGAAACAAATGGTTTAGATTCAGATACTTGTGATAAACATGATTTAGCTTCAAATGCAGGCGAAACTAACGTGTTACCTTCAAATCCAAGCGGAAGACATGATTTAGCTTCAAATCAATGCGTAGTAGAAGGCTCAGCTTCAAATCCATGCGAAGCAAATGATTTAGATTCACATTCTTGCGATATAGATGATATAGCATCAAATGCAGGCGAAACAAACGAGTTAGTTTCAAATCCAAGCGAAACACACGATTTAGTTTCAAATTCATGCAAAGTAGAAGACTTATCTTCAAAGCCATGTGACACAAATGATTTAGCTTCAAATACTTGCGATATAATTGATATAGCTTCAAATGCAGGCAAAACAAACGAGTTAGCTTCAAATCCATGCGGAACACATGACTTAGCTTCAAATCAATGCGAAGTAGATGGCGTAGCTTTAAAACCATGCGACACAAATGATTTATCATCAAATACTTGCGATATAATTGATAAAGCTTCAAATGCAGGCGAAACAAACGAGTTAGCTTCAAATCCAAGCGATACACATGATTTAGTTTCAAATCAAGGCGAAGTAGAAGGCTTAGCATTAAATTCATGCGACACAAATGATTTAGCTTCAAATACGTGCGATAGAAGTGATAAAGTTTCAATGCAGGAGAAACAAACGAGTTAGCTTCAAAGCTATGCGACACAAATGATTTAGCTTCAAATACTTGCGATATAATTGATATAGCATCAAATGCAGGCGAAACAAACGAGTTAGTTTCAAATCCAAGCGAAACACACGATTTAGTTTCAAATCAATGCGAAGTAGAAGGCTAAGCTTCAACTCCATGGGAAACAAATGATTTAGCTTCACATACTTGCGATATAAATGATATAGCTTCAAATGCAGGCGAAACAAACGAGTTACCTTCAAATTTAAGCGAAACACATGATTTACCTTCAAATTCATGCAAAGTAGAAGACTTATTTTCAAAGCCATGTGACACAAATGATTTAGCTTCAAATACTTGCGATATAATTGATATAGCTTCAAATGCAGGCAAAACAAACGAGTTAGCTTCAAATCCATGCGGAACACATGACTTAGCTTCAAATCAATGCGAAGTAGATGGCGTAGCTTTAAAACCATGCGACACAAATGATTTAGCTTCAAACACTTGCGATATAATTGATAAAGCTTCAAATGCAGGCGAAACAAACGAGTTAGCTTCAAATCCAAGCGAAACACATGATTTAGTTTCAAATCAATGCGAAGTAGAAGGTTTAGCTTCAAAGCCATGCGAAACAAATGATTTAGCTTCACATACTTGCGATATAAATGATATAGCTTCAAATGCAGGCGAAATAAACGAGTTACCTTCAAATCCAAGCGGAACACATGATTTACCTTCAAATTAATGCGAAGGAGAAGGCTTATCCTCAAAGCCATGCGACACAAATGATTTAGCTTCAAATACTTGCGATATAATTGATATAGCTTCTAATGCAGGCGAAACAAATGAGTTAGCTTCAAATCTGTGCAAAACATATGATTTAGCTTCAAATTCATGCGAAACACATGGTTTAGCTTCATATTCTTGCGAAACAAATGGTTTAGATTCAAATACTTGTGATAAACATGATTTAGCTTCAAATGCAGGCGAAACTAACGTGTTACCTTCAAATCCAAGCGAAACACATGATTTACCTTCAAATTAATGCAAAGTAGAAGGCTTATTTTCAAAGCCATGCGACACAAATGATTTAGTTTCAAATACTTGCGATATAATTGATATAGCTTCAAATGCAGGCGAAACAAACGAGTTGGCTTCAAATCCAAGCGAAACACATGCTTTAGTTTCAAATCAATGCGAAGTAGAAGGCTTAGCTACAAATCCATGCGACACAAATGATTTAGCTTCAAATACCTGCAATAGAAGTGATATAGCTTCAAATGCAGGCGAAACAAACGAGTTAGCATCAAGTCCATGCGAAACACATGATTTAGCTTCAAATCAATGCGATTTAGAAGGTTTAGCTTCAAATGCATGCGACACGAATGATTTGGCTTCAGATACTTTGGATATAAGTGATATAGCTTCAAATACAGGAGTAAGTAACGAGTTAGCTCCAAACCCATGCGAAACAAATGATTTGGCTTCAAATCCATGCGAAACAAATGATTTAGCTTCACATACTTGCGATATAAATGATATAGCTTCTAATGCAGGCGAAACAAACGAGTTAGCTTCAAATCCATGCGAAACACATGATTCTGCTTCAAATCAATGGGAAGTAGAAGGCTAAGCTTCAACTCCATGGGAAACAAATGATTTAGCTTCACATACTTGTGATATACATCATATAGCTTCAAACGCAGGCGAAACAATCGCGTTAGCTTAAAATCCAAAGGAAACAAATGATTTAGCTTCAAACCAATGCGAAGTTGAAGGCTTAGCATCAAATCAATGTGAAACAAATGGTTATGCTTCAAATTCTTGTGGTATACAGGATTTACCTTCAACTGCATGCGAAACAAACGAGTTAGCTTCAAATCAATGCGCAACACATGGTTTAGCTTCATATTCTTGCGAAACAAATGGTTCAGATTCAGATACTTGTGATAAACATGATTTAGCTCCAAATGCAGGGGAAACAAACGAGTCAGCTTCAAATCCAGGCGAAACACATGATTTAGCGCAAATCAATGCGAAGTAGAGGGCGTAGCTTCAAATCCAAGCGAAACACATGATTTAGTTTCAAATACTTGCGATATAATTGATATAGCTTCAAATGCAGGCGAAAGAAACGAGTTAGTACCAAATCCATGCGAAACACATGATTTAGCTTCAAATCCAAGCGAAACACATGGTTTAGCTTCATATACTTGCGATATAAATGATATAGCTGCAATGCAGGCGAAACAAACGAGTTAGCATCAAGTCCATGCGAAACACATGATTCTGCTTCAACTCAATGCGAAGTAGAAGGCTTAGCTTCAAATCCACGCGAATCAAATGATTTTGCTTCAAATACTTGTGATATACATCATATAGCTTCAAACGCAGGCGAAACAATCGCGTTAGCTTAAAATACAAGGGAAACAAATGATTTAGCTTCAAACCAATGCGAAGTTGAAGGCTTAGCATCAAATCAATGTGAAACAAATGGTTTTGCTTCAAATTCTTGTGGTATACAGGATTTACCTTCAACTGCATGCGAAACAAACGAGTTAGCTTCAAATCAATGCGCAACACATGGTTTAGCTTCATATTCTTGCGAAACAAATGGTTCAGATTCAGATACTTGTGATAAACATGATTTAGCTTCAAATGCAGGGGAAACAAACGAGTTAGCTTCAAATCCAGGCGAAACACATGATTTAGCTTCAAATCAATGCGAAGTAGAGGGCGTAGCTTCAAATCCAAGCGAAACACATGATTTAGTTTCAAATAAATGCGAAGTAGAAGGCGTAGCTTCAAATCCACGCGACAAAAATGATTTAGCTTCAAATACTTGCGATATAATTGATATAGCTTCTAATGCAGGCGAAACAAATGAGTTAGCTTCAAGTCTGTGCAAAACGTATGATTTAGCTTCAAATTCATGCAAAACACATGGTTTAGCTTCATATTCTTGCGAAACAAATGGTTTAGATTCAGATACTTGTGATAAACATGATTTAGCTTCAAATGCAGGCGAAACTAACGTGTTACCTTCAAATCCAAGCGGAAGACATGATTTAGCTTCAAATCAATGCGAAGTAGAAGGCTCAGCTTCAAATCCATGCGAAGCAAATGATTTAGATTCACATTCTTGCGATATAGATGATATAGCTTCAAGTGCAGGCGAAACAAACGAGTTGGCTTCAAATCAATGCGAAACAAATGTTTTAGCATCAAATACTTGCGATAGAAGTGATATAGCTTCAAATGCATGCGAAACAAACGAGTTAGCTTCAAATCGATGCGAAACACATGGTTTAGCTTCAAATCCATGCGTAACACATGTTCTAGCTTCAAGTCAATGCGAAGCAGAAGGCTTAGCATCAAATCCATGCGACACAAATGAATTAGCTTCAAATGCTTGCGAAATAAATGGTACATATTCAAATAAAGTCGAAAAAAAACGAGATATCTTCAAATCCATGCAAAACAAACGAGTTAGCTTCAAATCCATGCGAAATATATAAGATATCTTCAAATACTTGAGATATAAATGAAATAGCTTCAAATGCAGGCGAAACAAATGCGATAGATTGAAATTCATGGAAACTCATGATTTAGTTTCAAATTCATGCAAAACACATGGTTTAGCTTCAAATCCAAGCGAAACAAATGAATTAGCTACAAATAAATGCGATGTAGAAGGCATAGCTTAAAATTCATGCGAAACAAATGATTTAGCTTCAAATACTTGCGATATAAGCGAAATAGCTTCAAATGCATGAAAAACAAACGAATTATCTTCAAAACCATGCGACACAAATGATTTAGCTTCAAATACTTGCGATATAATTGATAAAGCTTCAAATGCAGGCGAAAAAAACGAATTAGCTTCAAATCCAAGCGAAACACATGATTTAGTTTCAAATCAATGCGAAGTAGAAGGATTAGCTTTAAATTCATGCGACACAAATGATTTAGCTTCAAATACTTGCGATAGAAGAGATATAGCTTCAAATGCAGGCGAAACAAACGAGTTAGCTTCAAAGCCATGCGACACGAATGATTTAGCTTCAAATACTTGCGATATAATTGATATAGCTTCAAATGCAGGCGAAACAAACGAGTTAGTTCCAAATTCATGCGAAACACGTGATTTAGGTTTAAATTCATGCGAAACAAATGATTTAGCTTCAAATTCATGCGAAACAAACGAGATAGCTTCAAATCCAAGGGAAACACATGGTTTAGTTTCAAATCAATGCGAAGTAGAAGGCTTATCCTCAAAGCCATGCGACACAAATGATTTAGCTTCAAATACTTGCGATATAATTGATAAAGCTTCAAATGCAGGCGAAACAAACGAGTTAGCTTCAAATCCAAGCGATACACATGATTTAGTTTCAAATCAAGGCGAAGTAGAAGGCTTAGCTTTAAATTCATGCGACACAAATGATTTAGCTTCAAATACGTGCGATAGAAGTGATAAAGTTTCAATGCAGGCGAAACAAACGAGTTAGCTTCAAAGCTATGCGACACAAATGATTTAGCTTCAAATACTTGCGATATAATTGATATAGCATCAAATGCAGGCGAAACAAACGAGTTAGTTTCAAATCCAAGCGAAACACACGATTTAGTTTCAAATTCATGCAAAGTAGAAGACTTATCTTCAAAGCCATGTGACACAAATGATTTAGCTTCAAATACTTGCGATATAATTGATATAGCTTCAAATGCAGGCAAAACAAACGAGTTAGCTTCAAATCCATGCGGAACACATGACTTAGCTTCAAATCAATGCGAAGTAGATGGCGTAGCTTTAAAACCATGCGACACAAATGATTTATCATCAAATACTTGCGATATAATTGATAAAGCTTCAAATGCAGGCGAAACAAACGAGTTAGCTTCAAATCCAAGCGAAACACATGATTTAGTTTCAAATCAAGGCGAAGTAGAAGGCTTAGCATTAAATTCATGCGACACAAATGATTTAGCTTCAAATACGTGCGATAGAAGTGATAAAGTTTCAATGCAGGAGAAACAAACGAGTTAGCTTCAAAGCTATGCGACACAAATGATTTAGCTTCAAATACTTGCGATATAATTGATATAGCATCAAATGCAGGCGAAACAAACGAGTTAGCTTCAAATCCAAGCGAAACACACGATTTAGTTTCAAATCAATGCGAAGTAGAAGGCTAAGCTTCAACTCCATGGGAAACAAATGATTTAGCTTCACATACTTGCGATATAAATGATATAGCTTCAAATGCAGGCGAAACAAACGAGTTACCTTCAAATTTAAGCGAAACACATGATTTACCTTCAAATTCATGCAAAGTAGAAGACTTATTTTCAAAGCCATGTGACACAAATGATTTAGCTTCAAATACTTGCGATATAATTGATATAGCTTCAAATGCAGGCAAAACAAACGAGTTAGCTTCAAATCCATGCGGAACACATGACTTAGCTTCAAATCAATGCGAAGTAGATGGCGTAGCTTTAAAACCATGCGACACAAATGATTTAGCTTCAAACACTTGCGATATAATTGATAAAGCTTCAAATGCAGGCGAAACAAACGAGTTAGCTTCAAATCCAAGCGAAACACATGATTTAGTTTCAAATCAATGCGAAGTAGAAGGTTTAGCTTCAAAGCCATGCGAAACAAATGATTTAGCTTCACATACTTGCGATATAAATGATATAGCTTCAAATGCAGGCGAAATAAACGAGTTACCTTCAAATCCAAGCGGAACACATGATTTACCTTCAAATTAATGCGAAGGAGAAGGCTTATCCTCAAAGCCATGCGACACAAATGATTTAGCTTCAAATACTTGCGATATAATTGATATAGCTTCTAATGCAGGCGAAACAAATGAGTTAGCTTCAAATCTGTGCAAAACATATGATTTAGCTTCAAATTCATGCGAAACACATGGTTTAGCTTCATATTCTTGCGAAACAAATGGTTTAGATTCAAATACTTGTGATAAACATGATTTAGCTTCAAATGCAGGCGAAACTAACGTGTTACCTTCAAATCCAAGCGAAACACATGATTTACCTTCAAATTAATGCAAAGTAGAAGGCTTATTTTCAAAGCCATGCGACACAAATGATTTAGTTTCAAATACTTGCGATATAATTGATATAGCTTCAAATGCAGGCGAAACAAACGAGTTGGCTTCAAATCCAAGCGAAACACATGCTTTAGTTTCAAATCAATGCGAAGTAGAAGGCTTAGCTACAAATCCATGCGACACAAATGATTTAGCTTCAAATACCTGCAATAGAAGTGATATAGCTTCAAATGCAGGCGAAACAAACGAGTTAGCATCAAGTCCATGCGAAACACATGATTTAGCTTCAAATCAATGCGATTTAGAAGGTTTAGCTTCAAATGCATGCGACACGAATGATTTGGCTTCAGATACTTTGGATATAAGTGATATAGCTTCAAATACAGGAGTAAGTAACGAGTTAGCTCCAAACCCATGCGAAACAAATGATTTGGCTTCAAATCCATGCGAAACAAATGATTTAGCTTCACATACTTGCGATATAAATGATATAGCTTCTAATGCAGGCGAAACAAACGAGTTAGCTTCAAATCCATGCGAAACACATGATTCTGCTTCAAATCAATGGAAAGTAGAAGGCTAAGCTTCAACTCCATGGGAAACAAATGATTTAGCTTCACATACTTGTGATATACATCATATAGCTTCAAACGCAGGCGAAACAATCGCGTTAGCTTAAAATCCAAAGGAAACAAATGATTTAGCTTCAAACCAATGCGAAGTTGAAGGCTTAGCATCAAATCAATGTGAAACAAATGGTTATGCTTCAAATTCTTGTGGTATACAGGATTTACCTTCAACTGCATGCGAAACAAACGAGTTAGCTTCAAATCAATGCGCAACACATGGTTTAGCTTCATATTCTTGCGAAACAAATGGTTCAGATTCAGATACTTGTGATAAACATGATTTAGCTCCAAATGCAGGGGAAACAAACGAGTCAGCTTCAAATCCAGGCGAAACACATGATTTAGCGCAAATCAATGCGAAGTAGAGGGCGTAGCTTCAAATCCAAGCGAAACACATGATTTAGTTTCAAATACTTGCGATATAATTGATATAGCTTCAAATGCAGGCGAAAGAAACGAGTTAGTACCAAATCCATGCGAAACACATGATTTAGCTTCAAATCCAAGCGAAACACATGGTTTAGCTTCATATACTTGCGATATAAATGATATAGCTGCAATGCAGGCGAAACAAACGAGTTAGCATCAAGTCCATGCGAAACACATGATTCTGCTTCAACTCAATGCGAAGTAGAAGGCTTAGCTTCAAATCCACGCGAATCAAATGATTTTGCTTCAAATACTTGTGATATACATCATATAGCTTCAAACGCAGGCGAAACAATCGCGTTAGCTTAAAATACAAGGGAAACAAATGATTTAGCTTCAAACCAATGCGAAGTTGAAGGCTTAGCATCAAATCAATGTGAAACAAATGGTTTTGCTTCAAATTCTTGTGGTATACAGGATTCACCTTCAACTGCATGCGAAACAAACGAGTTAGCTTCAAATCAATGCGCAACACATGGTTTAGCTTCATATTCTTGCGAAACAAATGGTTCAGATTCAGATACTTGTGATAAACATGATTTAGCTTCAAATGCAGGGGAAACAAACGAGTTAGCTTCAAATCCAGGCGAAACACATGATTTAGCTTCAAATCAATGCGAAGTAGAGGGCGTAGCTTCAAATCCAAGCGAAACACATGATTTAGTTTCAAATACTTGCGATATAATTGATATAGCTTCAAATGCAGGCGAAAGAAACGAGTTAGTACCAAATCCATGCGAAACACATGATTTAGCTTCAAATCCAAGCGAAACACATGGTTTAGCTTCATATACTTGCGATATAATTGATATAGTTTCAAATGCAGGCGAAACAAACGAGTTAGCTTCAAATCCAAGCGAAACACATGATTTAGTTTCAAATAAATGCGAAGTAGAAGGCGTAGCTTCAAATCCACGCGACAAAAATGATTTAGCTTCAAATAATTGCGATATAATTGATATAGCTTCAAATGCAGGCGAAACAAAAGAGTTAGTTCCAAATCCATGCGAAACAAATGATCTAGCTTCAAAGCCATGTGACACAAATGATTTAGCTTCAAATACTTGCGATATAATTGATATAGCTTCAAATGCAGGCAAAACAAACGAGTTAGCTTCAAATCCATGCGGAACACATTACTTAGCTTCAAATCAATGCGAAGTAGATGGCGTAGCTTTAAAACCATGCGACACAAATGATTTAGCTTCAAATACGTGCGATAGAAGTGATAAAGTTTCAATGCAGGAGAAACAAACGAGTTAGCTTCAAAGCTATGCGACACAAATGATTTAGCTTCAAATACTTGCGATATAATTGATATAGCTTCAAATGCAGGCAAAACAAACGAGTTAGCTTCAAATCCATGCGGAACACATGACTTAGCTTCAAATCAATGTGAAGTTGAAGGCTTAGCTTCTAATCCATGATAAACAAATGATTTAGCTTCAGATAATTGCGATAAAAGTGATATAGCATCAAAAGCAGGCGCAACAAACGATTTAGCATCAAATACATGCAAAACAGATAATTTAGATGTAAATCAACGCGAAGTAGAAGGCTTAGCTTCAAATACATAAGAAACAAATGATTTAACTTCAAAACAATGCGAAGTAGTAGGATTAGCTTCTAATCCATGGGACACAAATGTTTTAGCTTCAAATACTTGAGATATAAATGATATAGATTCAAATGCGGGCGACACAAACGGGATAGCTTCAAATCCATACGAAAAACATGATATAGCTCCAAACTCATCCGAAACACATGGATTAGCTTCATATTCTTGCGAAACAAATAGCTTGGCTTCAGATTCTTGTGATAAACATGATTTAGCTTCAACTGCATGCGAAACAATCGAGTTAGCTTCAAATCCAAGGGAAACAAATGATTCAGATTCAAATCAAAGCGCAGTTGAAGGCTTAGCTTCAAATCAACGCGAAACAAATGGTGTAGCTACAAATACTTGCGCTATAATTGATATAGCTTCAAATGCAGGCGAAAAGAACGAGTTAGCTTCAAATCCAAGCGAAACACATGATTTAGCTTCAAATCAATGTGAAGTAGAAGGCGTAGCTTCAAATCCATGCGAAACAAATGGTTTAGCTACAAGAATTTGTGATATACATGATTTAGCTTCAACTACATGCGAAACAAACGTGTTAGGTTCAAATCCAAGCGAAACATATGATTTAGCTTCAAATCAATGTGATGTAGAAGGTTTGGCTTCAAATCCAAGCGACACAAATGATTTACCATCAAATACTTCCGGTATAAAAGAAACAGCTTCAAATGCAGGCGAAACAAACGAGTGAGTTTTAAATCCATGCGAAACAGATGATTTAGCTTCAAATCCATGCGTAACAGATGCTTTTGCTTCAAATCAATGCGAAGTAGGAGGCTTAGCTTCAAATCCATGCGAATCAAATTGTTTAGTTTCAAATACTCGTGATATACATGATTTGTCTTCAACTGCACGCGAAACAAACGAGTTAGCTTGAAATCCATGCGAAACACACGACTTTGCTTCAAATCAAAGCGATGTAGAAGGTTTAGCTTCAAATCCAAGCGATACAAATGATTTAGCTTCAAATACTTGCGATATAAATGATATAGCTTCAAATGCAGGTCGAACAAACGAGTTAGCTTCAAATCCATGCGAAACAGATGATTTAGCTTCAAATCCATGCGTAACAGATGATTTTGCTTCAAATCAATGCGAAGTAGGAGGCTTAGCTTCAAATCCATGCGAGCCAAATTGTTTAGTTTCAAATACTCGTGATATACATGATTTAACTTCAACTGCATGCGAAAAAAAACGTGTTAGCTTCAAATCCAAGCGAAACACATGAATTAGCTTCAAATAAATGCGAAGTAGAAAGCTTAGATTCATATCCATGCGAAACAACTGATTTGGCTTCAAATACTTTCGAATATAAGTGATATATCTTCAAATGGAGACGAAACAAACGAGTTAGCCTCAACTCCATACGAAACATAAAATTTAGCTTCAATTCTATGCGAAGTAGAAGGCTCAGATTCAAATCCGAGCGAAACACATGATTTAGCTTCAAATCACTGAGAAGTAGAAAGCTTAGCTTCAAATCCATGCGAATCAATTGATTTAGACTCAAATACTTGTGATATGCATGATATAGCTTCAAATGCAGGCGAAACAAGCGAGTTAGCTTCAAATCCATGCGAAACACATGATTTAGCTTCAAATCATTGCGAAGTAGAAGGCTTAGCTTCAAATCCATGCGAAACAAATGATTTAGCTTCACATACTTGCGATATAAATGATATAGCTTCAAATGCAGGCGAAACAAACGAGTTAGCTTCAAATCGATGCGAAACACATCTTGTAGCTTCAAACCAATGCGAAGTATAAGGCTTGGCTTCAAATACATGAGGAGCAAATGATTTAGCTTCACATAATTGCGATATAAATGATATAGAATCAAATGCAGGCGAAACAAACGGGTCAGCTTCAAATCGATGCGAAACACATCTTGTAGCTTCAAACCAATGCGAAGTATAAGGCTTAGCTTCAAATACATGAGAAACAAATGATTTAGCTTCAGATAATTGCGATATAAGTGATATAGCATCAAAAGCAGGCGAAACAAACCAGTTAGCATCAAATAAATGCGAAACACATGATTTAACTTCAAATCAATGCGAAGTAGAAGGCTTAGCTTCAAATCAATGCGAAACAAATGGTTTAGATTCAGATACTTGTGATAAACATGATTTAGCTTCAAATGCTTGCGAAACAAATGAGTTAGCTTCAAATCAATTCGAAGTGCACGGCTTAGAATCAAATCCATGCGAAACAAATGGTTTAGCTACAGATAATTGTGATATACGTTATTTAGATTCAACTGCATGCGTGACAAACGAGTTAGCCTCAAATCCATGCGAAAGACATGAATTAGCAGCCAATCAATGCGATGTAGAAGGTTTAGCATCAAATCCATGCGATGCACGAAATTTAGTTTCAAATCAATAAGATGTAGAAGTTTTAGCTTCAAATCCATGCAACACAAATGATGTAGCTTCAAATACTTGAGATATACTTGATTTAGCTTCAACTGCATACGAAACAAACGAGTTAGCTTCAAATGCAAGCGAAACACATGATTTAGCTTCAAATCAATGCGAAGTAGAAAGCTTAGCTTCAAATCCATGCGAATCAAAGATTTAGACTCAAATACTTGTGATATGCATGATATAGCTTCAAATGCAGGCGAAACAAACGAGTTAGCTTCAAATCCATGCGAAACACATGATTTATCTTCAAATCAATGCGAAGTAGAAGGCTAAGCTTCAAATCCATGCGGAACAAATGATTTAGATACAGATACTTGCGATATAAGTGATATAGCTTCAAATGCAGGAGAAACAAACGAGTTAGCATCAAATCCATGCGAAACACATGATTTAGCTTCAACTGCATGCGAAACAAACGAGTTAGCTTCAAACCAACCGAAACACTTGAGTTAGCTTCAAATCAATGCGATGTAGATGGTTTAGCTTCAAATCGATTCGAAACACGTGACTTAGCTTCAAATCCATGAGAAACACATGGTTTAGCTTCATATTCTTGCGAAACAAGTGGTTCAGCTTCTGATATTTGTGATAAACATGATTTAGCTCCAACTGCATGCGAAACAATCGAGTTAGCTTCAAATCCATTCAGAACACATGATTAAGCTTCAAATGCATGCGAAACACATGATTTAGGTTCAAATTCATGGGAAACACGTGGTTAAGCATCAAATCCATGCGAAGTTGAAGGCTTAGCTTCAAACCAATACGAAACAAATGGTTTAGCTTCAATTACTTGCGATATAAGTGATATAGCTTCATATACAGACGAATGAAACGAAATAGCTTCAAATCCAAGGGAAACAAATGATGTAGCTGCAAATAAATGCGATGTGGAAGCTTTAGCTTCAAATCCATGCGATACACAAGATTTTGCAGCAAAGCAAAGCGATGTAGAAGGTTTAGCTACAAAACCATGGGATACACAAGATTTAGCTTCAAATCAATGCGATGTAGAAGGTTTACTTCAAATCAAAGCGAAACACATGATTTAGCTTCGAATCAATGCGATGTAGAAGGTTTAGCTTCAAATCCATGCGGAACAAATGATTTAGCTTCAAATACTTGCGATATAAGTGATATAGGTTCAACTGCAGGCGAAACAAACGAGGCAGCTTCAAATCCATGCAAAACAAATGATAAAGCTTCATATCAATGCAATGTAGAGGGTTTAGCTACAAAATCCATGCTATACACATGATATAGCTTCAAATCAATGCGAAGTAGAAGTCTTAGCTTCAAATCCATGCGAAACAAACGATTTTTCTTCAAATACTTGCGATATAAGTGATATAGCTTCAAAGGCAGGAGAAACAAACGAGTTAGCTCCAAATCCATGCGAAACAAGTGATTTAGCTTCACATCAATGCGATGTAGATGGTTCAGCTTCAAACCCAAGCGAAACAGATGATTTAGTTACAAATCAATGCGATCAAGCAGGATTAGCTGCAAATCCATGCGACACGAATGATTTAGCTTCAGCTACTTGCGATATAAGTGATATAGATTCAAATGCAGTTGAAACAAACAAGTTAGCTTCAAATACGTGCGAAATAAGTGATTTTTCTTCAATTATTTGCGATACAAGTGATATAGCTTCAAATGCAGGCGAAACAAACCAGTTAGATTCAATTCCATACGAAACGCATGATGTAGCTTAAAACTCATGCGAAACACATGGATTAGCATTTATTCGTGCGAAACAAATGATTTAGCTCCAAATACCTATGGTATACATTATTTAGCTACAACTGCAAGCGAAACAAACGAGTTAGCTTCAAATCCATGCGAAACCCATGATTTGGCTGCAAATCAATGCGATGTAGACGGTTTAGCTTCAAATCCATGCGAAACAAATGATTTAACTTCAAATCATTGAGAAATAGAAGGCTTAGCTTCAAATCAATGCGAAACATATGGTTTAGATTCAGATATTTGTGATATACATGATTTAGCTTCAACTGCATGCGTAACAAACGAGTTAGCTGCAAATCCATGCGAAACACATGATTAAGCTTCAAATCAACGTGAAGTAGAAGGCTTAGCTTCAAATGCATCCGAAACAAATCGTTTAGCTTCAAATCCATGCGAATCACATGATTTAGCTTCTAATCAATGCGAACTAGGAGCCTTAGCTTCAAATCCATCCGAAACAAATGGTTTAGATTCAGATACTTGTGACAGACATGATTTAGCTTCAACTGCATGCGAAAGAAACGAGTTACTTTCAAATCCATGCGAAAACATGTTGTAGCTTCAAATCAATGCGAAGTAGAAGTCTTAGCTTCAAATCCATATGAAACAAATGATTCAAGTTCAAATACTTGCGATATAAGTGATATAGCTTCAAATGCAGGCGAAACAAGCGAGATAGCTTCAAATCCAAGTGAAACACATGATTTATCTTCAAATCAATGTGAAATAGATGGCTTAGCTTCAAATCCATGCAAAACACATGATTTAGCTTCAAATTCATGCGAAAGAAATGATTGAGCATCAGATACTTGCTATGTAAATGATATATCACCAAATGCGCAGGAATCAAACGAGTTAGCTTCAAAATCCATGCGATACACATGATTTAGCTTCGGGTATTTGCGATATAAGTGAAATAGCTTCAAATGCAGATGAAACAAACGAGTTAGCTTCAAATCCAATCGAAACACATGATTTAGCTTCAAATCAATGCGATTTAGAAGGTTTAGCTTCAAATCCATGCCAGACAAATGATTTAGCTTCAAATACTTGCGATATAAATGATATAGCTTCAAATCAATGCGAACTAGATGTCTGAGCTTCAAAGCCATGCGAAAGAATTGATTTTTCTTCAAATACTTGCGGTACAAGTGATATAGCTTTAAATGCAGGCGAAACGAACCAGTTAGCTTCAATTCCATGCGAAACGCATGATTTAGCTACAAATCAATGCGACGTAGAAGGTTCAGCTTCAAATCCATGCGAAACAAATGATTTAGCATCAGAATATTGCGATATAAGTGATATAGCTTCAAATGTAGAGGAATCAAACGAGTTAGCTTTAAAATCCATGCGATACATATGATTCATCTTCAAATCAATGCGAAGTAGAAGGCTAAGCTTCAAATCCATACGGAACAAATGATTTAGATACAGATACTTGCGATATAAGTGATATAGCTTCAAATGCAGGAGAAACAAACGAGTTAGCTTCAAATCCAAGTGAAAGACATGATTTAGCTTCAAATCAATGCGATTTAGAAGGTTTAGCTTCAAATCCATGCGACACAAATGATTTAACTTCAGATACTTGCGATATCAGTGATATAGCTTCAAAAGTAGACGAAACAAACGAGTGAGTTTCAAATCCATGCGAAACACATGATTTAGCTTCAAATCGATGCGATTTAGAAGGTTTAGCTAAAAAATCCATGCGAAACAAATGATTTAGCATCAGATACTTGCGATATAAATGAAATAGCTTCAAATGCAGGCGAAACAAATGAGTTATCTACAAATCCAAGCGAAACACATGATTTAGCTTCAAATCAATTGCGAAGTCGAAGGCTTAGATTCAAATCCAATCGAAACACATGACGTAGCTTCATACCAATGCGAAGTAGAAGGCTTAGCGTCAAATCCATGCGAATCAAATCATTAAGCTTCAAATACTGGTGATATACATGATTTAGCTTCATCTGCATGAGAAACAAACTAGTTAACTTCAAATCCATGCGAAACACATGATGTAGCTTCAAATGCATGCGAAACAAACGAATTGGCTTCAAATCCAAGCGAAACACATAATTTCGCATCAAATCAATGTGATGTAGAAGGTTTTGCTACAAATCCGGGCGAAACATATGGTTTAGCTTGAAATACTTGTGATATACATAATATAGCTTCAAATGCAGGCGAAGCAAATGTTTTAGCTTCAAATACTTGTGATAAACATGATTTAGCTTCAACCGCATGCGAAACAAACGAGTTAGATTTAAAACCAAGCGAAACACATGATTTAGCTTCAAATCAATGCGAAGTAGAAGGCTTAGTTTCATATCCATGCGAATCAAATGACTTAGCTTCAAATACTTGCGAATATAAATGATACAGCTTCAAATGCATGCGAAACAAACAAGTTAGCTACAAATCCATGCCATGGAGAAGGTTTAGATTCAAATCCATGCGAAACAAATCATTTAGCTTCAAATATATGCGTTATATGTGATATAGATACAAATGCAGACGAAACAAACGAGTTAGCTTCAAATCCATGCGATACACAAGCTTTAGATTCAATTCAATGCGATGTAAAAGGTTTAGCTTCAAATCCATGCGACACAAATGATATAGCTTCAGACACTTGCGATACAAGTGATATAGCTTACAATGCAGACGAAACAAACGAGTTAGCTTCAAATCCAAGCGAAACACATGATTTTGCTTCAAATCAATGCGAAGTAGAAGGCTTAGCTTCAAATCCATGCGAAACAAATGATTTAGCATCAAATCAATGCGAAGTAGAAGGCTTAGCTTCAAATCCATGCGGAACAAATGATACAGCTTCAGATACTTGCGATATAAGGGATATAGCTTCAATTGCAGGCGAAACGAACGAGTTAGCTTCAAATTCATGCGAAACACATGGTTTAGCTTCATATTATTGCGAAACAAATGGTTTAGATTCAGATACTTGTGATAAACAAGATTTAGCTTCAAATGCAGGCGAAACAAACGAGTTAGTTTCAGATCCATGCGAAACACATGATTTAGCTTCAAATCCAAGCGAAACACATGGTTTAGCTTCATATACTTGTGATAAACATGATTTAGCTTCAACCGCATGCGAAACAAACGAGTTAGCTTTAAAACCAAGGGAAACACATGATTTAGCTTCAAATCAATGCGATGGAGAAGGTTTAGATTCAAATCCATGCGAAACAAATCATTTAGCTTCAAATATATGCTACATATGTGATATAGATACAAATGCAGACGAAACAAACGAGTTAGCATCATATCCATGCGATAAACAAGCTTTAGATTCAATCCAATGCGATGTAGAAGGTTTAGCTTCAAATCCATGCGACACAAATGATTTAGATTCAGACACTTGCGATACAAGTGATATAGCTTCAAATGCAGACGAAACAAACGAGTTAGCTTCAAATCCAAGCGAAACACATGATTTTGCTTCAAATCAATGCGAAGTAGAAGGCTTAGCTTCAAATCCATGCGAAACAAATGATTTAACTACTGATGCTTGCGATATAAGTGATATAACATCGAATGCAGGCGAAACAAATGTGTTAGCTTCAAATCCATGCGAAGCACACGATTTAGCTGCAAATCAATCCGACGTAGAAGCTTTGGCTACAAATCCATGCGAAACAAATGATTTAGCTTCAAATCAATGCGAAGTAGAAGGCTTAGCTTCAAATCAATGCGAAGTAGAAGGCTTAGCTTCAAATCCATGCGGAACAAATGATATAGCTTCAGATACTTGCGATATAAGGGATATAGCTTCAATTGCAGGCGAAACGAACGAGTTAGCTTCAAATTCATGCGAAACACATGGTTTTGCTTCAAATCAATGCGAAGTAGAAGGCTTAGTTTCAAATCCATGCGAAACAAATGATTTAACTACAGATACTTGCGATATAAATGAAATAGCTTCAACTGCAGGCAAAACACCCGAGTTAGCATCAAATCCATGCGAAACACATAATTTAGCTACAAATCAATGCGAATTAAAAGGCTTAGCTTCAAATCCATGCGAAAGCCATGATTTCGCTTCAAATCCATGCGAAACAAATGATTTAGCTTCAAATCAATGCGAACTAGAAGGCTTAGCTTCAAATCCATGCGGAACAAATGATTTAGCTTCATATACTTGTGATAAATATGATTTAGCTTCAACCGCATGCGAAACAAACGAGTTAGCTTTAAAACCAAGCGAAACACATTATTTAGCTTCAAATCAATGCGAAGTAGTAGGCTTAGCTTCATATCCGTGCGAATCAAATGACTTAGCTTCAAATACTTGCGAATATATGTGATACAGCTTCAAATGCATGCGAAACAAACAAGTTAACTACAAATCCATGCAATGAAGAAGGTTTAGATTCAAATCCATGCGAAACAAATCATTTAGCTTCAAATATATGCGTTATATGTGATATAGATACAAATGCAGACGAAACAAACGAGTTAGCTTCAAATCCATGCGATACACAAGCTTTAGATTCAATTCAATGCGATGTAAAAGGTTTAGCTTCAAATCCATGCGACACAAATGATATAGCTTCAGACACTTGCGATACAAGTGATATAGCTTACAATGCAGACGAAACAAACGAGTTAGCTTCAAATCCAAGCGAAACACATGATTTTGCTTCAAATCAATGCGAAGTAGAAGGCATAGCTTCAAATACATGAGAAAGAAATTATTTAGCTTCAGATAATTGCGATATAAGTGATATAGCACCAAAAGCAGGCGAAACAGACGAGTTAGCTACAAATCCATGCAAAAAACTTCAAATCAATGCGATATAGAAGGTCTAGCTCCAAATCCATGCGAAACACATGATTTAGCTGCAAATCAATGCGATGTGGGAGATTCTGCTTCAAATCCATGCGAAACAAATGATTTAGCATCTGATACTTGCGATATAAGTGATATAGCTTCAACTGCAGGCGAAACAAACGAGTTAGCTTCAAAAACATGCGAAACAAATGCTTTAGGTTCAAATACTTGCGATATAAATGATATAACTTCAAATGCAGGCAAAACAAACGAGTTAGCTTCAAATCCATGCGGAACACATGAATTAGTTCCAAATTAATCCGAACCACATAGTTTAGCTTCATATTTTTACGAAACAAGTGGTTCAGCTTCAGATACTTGTGATAAACATGATTTAGCTTCAACTGCATGCGAAACAATCGGGTTAGCTTCAAATCCAAGGGAAACAAATGATTTAGCTACAAATCAATGCAAAATAGAAGCCTTAGCTTCAAATCTATGCGTTACAAATAAAATTAGTTTCACATCAGTGCGAAGTAGAACTCTTAGCTTCAAATCCATGCGAATCAAATGGTTTAGCTTCTAATACTTGTGATTTACATGATTTAGCTCCAACTGCATGCGAAACAATCAAGTAACCTTCAAATCCATGTCAAACACATGATTTAGTTTCAAATCAATGCGAAGTAGAAGGCTTAGCTTCAAATCACTGCGACACAAATGATTTAGCATCTGATACTTGCGATATAAGTGATATAGCTTCAACTGCAGGCGAAACAAACGAGTTAGCTTCAAAAACATGCGAAACAAATGCTTTAGGTTCAAATACTTGCGATATAAATGATATAACTTCAAATGCAGACGAAACAAACGAGTTAGCATCATATCCATGCGATAAACAAGCTTTAGATTCAATCCAATGCGATGTAGAAGGTTTAGCTTCAAATCCATGCGACACAAATGATTTAGATTCAGACACTTGCGATACAAGTGATATAGCTTCAAATGCAGACGAAACAAACGAGTTAGCTTCAAATCCAAGCGAAACACATGATTTTGCTTCAAATCAATGCGAAGTAGAAGGCTTAGCTTCAAATCCATGCGAAACAAATGATTTAACTACTGATGCTTGCGATATAAGTGATATAACATCGAATGCAGGCGAAACAAATGTGTTAGCTTCAAATCCATGCGAAGCACACGATTTAGCTGCAAATCAATCCGACGTAGAAGCTTTGGCTACAAATCCATGCGAAACAAATGATTTAGCTTCAAATCAATGCGAAGTAGAAGGCTTAGCTTCAAATCCATGCGGAACAAATGATATAGCTTCAGATACTTGCGATATAAGGGATATAGCTTCAATTGCAGGCGAAACGAACGAGTTAGCTTCAAATTCATGCGAAACACATGGTTTAGCTTCATATTATTGCGAAACAAATGGTTTAGATTCAGATACTTGTGATAAACAAGATTTAGCTTCAAATGCAGGCGAAAGAAACGAGTTAGTTTCAGATCAATGCGAAACACATGATTTAGCTTCAAATCCAAGCGAAACACATGGTTTAGCTTCATATACTTGTGATAAACATGATTTAGCTTCAACCGCATGCGAAACAAACGAGTTAGCTTTAAAACCAAGGGAAACGCATGATTTAGCTTCAAATCAATGCGATGGAGAAGGTTTAGATTCATATCCATGCGAAACAAATCATTTAGCTTCAAATATATGCTCTATATGTGATATAGATACAAATGCAGACGAAACAAACGAGTTAGCATCATATCCATGCGATAAACAAGCTTTAGATTCAATCCAATGCGATGTAGAAGGTTTAGCTTCAAATCCATGCGACACAAATGATTTAGATTCAGACACTTGCGATACAAGTGATATAGCTTCCAATGCAGACGAAACAAACGAGTTAGCTTCAAATCCATGTCAAACACATGATTTAGTTTCAAATCAATGCGAAGTAGAAGGCTTAGCTTCAAATCACTGCGACACAAATGATTTAGCATCAAATACTAGCGATATAATTGATATAGCTTCAAATGCAGGCGAAACAAACGAGTTAGCTTCAAAACTAAGCGAAACACATGATTTTGTTTCAAATCAATGCGAAGTAGAAGGCTCAGCTTCAAATCCATGCGAATCAAATGATTTATCTTCAAATACTGGTGATATACGTGATATAGCTTCAAATGCAGGCGAAACAAACGAGTTTGCTTCAAATCCATGCGAAACACATGATATAACTTCAAATCAATGCGAAGTAAAAGGTTTAGCTTCAAATCAATGCGAAGCAATCGGTTAATCATCAAATACTTGTGATATTCTTGATTTAACTACGACTGCATCCGACACAAGCGAGTTAGCTTCAAATCCATGCGAAACACATGATTCAGCTTCCAATCAATGCGAAGTAGAAGGCTTAGCTTCAAATCCAAGCGGAACACATGATTTAGCTTCAAATCAATGCCAAGTAGAAGGCTTAGCTACATATCCATGCGAATCAAATGACTTAGCTTCAAATACTTGTGAATTTTAGTGATACAGCTTCAAATGCATGCGAAACAAACGAGTTAGCATCAAATCCATGCGAAACTCAGCTAAAAATCAATGCGAAGTAGAAGGCGTAGCTTCATATCCATGCGGAACACATGATTTAGCTTAAAATTCATGCGAAACAGATTATTTAGCTTCACATACTTGCGATTAAATGATATAGCTTCAAATGCAGGCGAAACAAACGAGTTAGCATCAAATCCATACGAAACACATGATTTAGTTTCAAATCAATGCGAAGTAGAAGGCTTAGCTTCAAATCGATGGGATACGAATGAGTTAGCTTCAAATACCTGCGATAGAAATGATATAGCTTCAAATGCAGGCGAAACAAACGAGTTAGCTTCAAGTCATGCGAAACACATGATTTAGCTTCAAATTCATGCGAAACACATGGTTTAGCTTCACATTCTTGCGAAACAAATGGTTTTGATTCAGATACTTGTGATAAAAATGATTTAGCTTCAAATGCAGTCGAAACAAACGAGTTAGTTTCAAATCCATGCCAAACACATGATTTAGCTTCAAATCCAAGCGACACACATGGTTTAGCTTCATATTCTTGCGAAACAAATGGTTTAGCTTCATATACTTGTGATAAACATAATTTAGCTTCAACCGCCTGCGAAACAAACGAGTTAGCATTAAAACCAAGCGAGACACATGATTTAGATTCAAATCAATGCGAAGTAGATGGCTTAGCTTCATATCCATGCGAAAAAAATGACTTAGCTTCAAATACTTGCGAATATAAGTGATACAGCTTCAAATGCATGCGAAACAAACGAGTTAGCATCAAATCCATGCGAAACTCATAATTTAGCTAAAAATCAATGCGAAGTAGAAGGCGTAGCTTCAAAACCATGCGACATAAATGGTTTAGCTTCAAATATTTGTGATATATATGATTTAGCTTCAACTGCATGCGAAACAAACGAGTAAGATTCAACTCCAAGCGAAAAAATGATTTAGTCATAAATCAATGCGAAGTAGAAGGCTTGGCATCAAATCCAAGCGAAACACATGATTTATCTTCAAATCAATGCGAAGCACATGGTTTAGCTTCATATTCTTGCGATACAAGTGGTTTAGCTTCAGATACTTGTGAAAAACATGATTTAGCTTCAACTGCATGCAAAACAAACGAGTTAGCTTCAAATCCATGCGAAACACATGATTTAGCTTCAAATCAATGCGAAGTAGAAGGTGTAGATTCAAATCCACGCGACAAAAATGATTTAGCTTCAAATACTTGCGATATATTTGATAAAGCTTCAAATGCAGGTGAAACAAACGAATTAGCTTCAAATCCATGCGAAACAAATGACTTAGCTTCAAATCCAAGCGAGACACATGATTTCACTTCAAATCAATGCGAAGGAGAAAGCTTAGCTTCAAATCAATGCGAAGTAGAAAGCTTAGCTTCAAATCCATGCGAATCAAATGATTTAGCATCAAATTAACGCGAAGTAGAAAGCTTAGCTTCAAATGAATGCGAAACAACTGATTTGGCTTCAAATACTTACGAATATAAGTGATGTAGCTTCAAATGGAGGCGAAACAAAGGAGTTAGCTTCAAATCCATGCGAAACTCATGATTTAGCTTCAAATCAATGCGAAGTAGAAAGCTTAGCTTCAAATCCATGCGAATCAAATGATTTAGCATCAAATTAACGCGAAGTAGAAAGCTTAGCTTCAAATGAATGCGAAACAACTGATTTGGCTTCAAATACTTACGAATATAAGTGATGTAGCTTCAAATGGAGGCGAAACAAAGGAGTTAGCTTCAAATCCATGCGAAACTCATGATTTAGCTTCAAATCAATGCGAAGTAGAAGGCGTAGCTTCAAATACAAGCGACACAAATGATTTAGCTTCAAATACTTGCGATGTTGTTGAGAAAGCTTCAACTGCAGGCGAAACAAACGAGTTAACTTCAAATCCAAGCGAAACACATGATTTTGTTTCAAATCAATGCGAAGTAGAAGGCTTAGCTTCAAATCGATGCTATACGAATGAGTTAGCTTCAAATACCTGCGATAGAAATGATATAGCTTCAAATGCAGGCGAAACAAACGAGTTAACTTCAAATCTATGCGAAACACATGATTTAGATTCAAATTCATGCGAAACACATGGTTTAGCTTCATATTCTTGCGAAACAAATGGTTTAGATTCAGATACTTGTGATAAACATGATTTAGCTTCAAATGCAGGCGAAACAAACGAGTTAATTTCAAATCCATGCGAAACACATGATTTAGCTTAAATTTCTTGCGAAACAAATGATTTAGCTTCAAATACTTGCGATATAAATGATATAACATCAAATGCAGGCAAAACAACGAGTTAGCTTCAGATCCATGCGGAACACAAGATTTAGCTTCAAATCAATGCGAAACACATGGTTTGGCTTCATATACTTGCGAAACAAGTGGTTCAGCTTCAGATACTTGTGATAAACATGATTTAGCTTCAACTGCATGCGAAACAAACGAGTTAGCATTAAAACCAAGCGAGACACGTGATTTAGCTTCATATTCTTGCGAAACAAATGGTTTAGCTTCATATACTTGTGATAAACATGATTTAGCTTGAACCGCATGCGAAACAAAGGAGTTAGCTTTAAAACCCCTGCGAGACAAATGATTTAGCTTCAAATCAATGCGAAGTAGAAGGCTTAGCATCAAATCGATGCCATACGAACGATTTAGCTTCAAATACCTGCGATAGAAGTGATATAGCTTCAAATGCAGGCGAAACAAACGAGTTAGCTTCATGTCTAAGCGAAACACATGATTTAGATTCAAATTCATGCGAAACAAGTTGTTTACCTTCATATTCTTGCGAAACAAATGGTTTAGATTCAGATACTTGTGATAAACATGATTTAGCTTCAAATGCAGGCGAAACAAACGAGTTAGTTTCAAATCCATGCGAAACACATGATTTAGCTTCAAATCCAAGCGGAACACATGGTTTAGCTTCATATGCTTGCGAAACAAGTGGTTTAGCTTCAGATACTTGTGATAAACATGATTTAGCTTCAACCGCCTGCGAAACAAACGAGTTAGCATTAAAACCAAGCGAGACACATGATTTAGCTTCAAATCAGTGCGAAGTAGATGGCTTAGCTTCATATCCATGCGAAAAAAATGACTTAGCTTCAAATACTTGCGAATGTAAGTGATACAGCTTCAAATTCATGCGAAACAAACGAGTTAGCATCAAATCCATGCGAAACACATGATTTAGCTAAAACTCAATGCAAAGTAGAAGGCGTAGCTTCAAATTCATGCGAAACAAATGATTTAGCTTCAAATACTTGCGATATAAGTGATATAGATTCAACTGCAGGCGAAACAAATGAGGTAGCTTCAAATCCATGCGAAACAAATGATATTTCTTCAAATACTTGCGAAACAAATGATTTAGCTTCAAATACTTGCGTTATAAATGATATAACATCAAATGCAGGCAAAACAAACGAGTTAGCTTCAGATCCATGCGGAACACAAGATTTATCTTCAAATCAATGCGAAGCACATGGTTTAGCTTCATATACTTGCAAAACAAGTGGTTTAGCTTCAGATACTTGTGATAAACATGATTTAGCTTCAACTGCATGCGAATCAAACGAGTTAGTTTAAAATCCAAGCGAAACACACGATTTAGCTTCAAATCAATGCGAAGTAGAAGGCTTAGCCACAAATCGATGCCATACGAATGATTAGCTTCAAATACCTGCTCTAGAAGTGATATAGCTTCAAATGCAGGCGAAACAAACGAGTTAGCTTCAAGTCTATGCGAAACACATGATTTAGCTTCAAATTGATGCGAAACACGTGGTTTAGCTTCATAAGCTTGCGAAACAAGTGGTTTAGCTTCAGATACTTGTGATAAACATGATTTAGCTTCAAATGCAGGTGAAACAAACGAGTTAGCTTCAAATCCATGCGAATTACATGATTTAGCTTCAAATCCAAGCGAAACACAAGGTTTAGCTTCATATTCTTGCGAAACAAATGGTTTAGCTTCATATACTTGTGATAAACATGATTTAGCTTCAACCGCATGCGAAACAAACGAGTTAGCATTAAAACCAGGCGAGACACGTGATTTAGCTTCAAATCAATGCGAAGTAGATGGCTTAGCTTCATATCCATGCGAAACAAATGACTTAGCTTCAAATACTTGCGAATATAAGTGATACAGCTTCAAATTCATGCAAAACAAATGATTTAGCTTCAAATACTTGCGATATAAACGATATACCTACAAATGTAGGCAAAACAAACGAGTTAGCTTCAAATCCATGCGGAACACATGATTTGGCTTCAAATCAATGCGAAGCACATGGTTTAGCTTCATATGCTTGCGAAACAAGTGGTTTAGCTTCAGATACTTGTGATAAACATGATTTAGCTTCAAATGCAGGCGAAACAAACGAGTTAGCTTCAAATCCAAGCGAAACACAAGGTTTAGCTTCATATTCTTGCGAAACAAATGGTTTAGCTTCATATGCTTGTGATAAACATGATTTAGCTTCAACCGCCTGCGAAACAAACGAGTTAGCATTAAAACCAAGCGAGACACATGATTTAGCTTCAAATTAGTGCGAAGTAGATGGCTTAGCTTCATATCCATGCGAAAAAAATGACTTAGCTTCAAATACTTGCGAATGTAAGTGACATAGCTTCAATGCAGGCGAAAGAAACGAGTTAGCTTCAAAGCCATGCAACACAAATGATATAGCTTCATATACTTGCGATATAAATGATATAGCTTCAAATGCAGGCGAAACAAACGAGTTAGCTTCAAATCCAAGCGAAACACATGATTTAGTGTCAAATCAATGCGAAGTAGAAGCCTTAGCTTCAACTCCATGCGAAACAAATGATTTAGCTTCACAGACTTGCGATATAAATGATATTGCTTCAAATAAGGGCGAAACAAACGAGTTAGCTTCAAATATGTGCGAAACACATGATTTAGCTTCAAATTCATGCGAAACACATGGTTTAGCTTCATATTCTTGCGAAACAAATGGTTTAGCTTCATATATTTGCGATATAAATGATATAGCTTCAAATGCATGCGAAACAAACGAGTTAGCTTCAAATCCAAGCGAAACACATGATTTAGTGTCAAATCAATGCGAAGTAGAAGCCTTAGCTTCAACTCCATGCGAAACAAATGATTTAGCTTCACAGACTTGCGATATAAATGATATTGCTTCAAATAAGGGCGAAACAAACGAGTTAGCTTCAAATCTGTGCGAAACACATGATTTAGCTTCAAATTCATGCGAAACACATGGTTTAGCTTCATATTCTTGCGAAACAAATGGTTTAGCTTCATATATTTGCGATATAAATGATATAGCTTCAAATGCATGCGAAACAAACGAGTTAGCTTCAAATCCCAGCGAAACACATGATTTAGTTCCAAATCAATGCGAAGTAGAAGGCTTAGCTTCAAATCCATGCGACACAAATGATTTAGCTTCAAATACTTGCGATAGAAGTGATATAGCTTCAATGCAGGCGAAACAAACGAGTTAGCTTCAAAGCCATGCAACACAAATGATTTATCTTCATATACTTGCGATATAAATGATATAGCTTCAAATGCAGGCGATACAAACGAGTTAGCTTCAAATCCAAGCGAAACACATGGTTTAGTTTCAAATCAATGCGAAGTAGGAGGCTTATCCTCAAAGCCATGCGACACAAATGATTTAGCTTCAAATACTTGCGATAGAAGTGATATAGCTTCAATGCAGGCGAAACAAACGAGTTAACTTCAAAGCCATGCAACACAAACGATTTAGCTTCATATACTTGCGATATAAATGATATAGCTTCAAATGCAGGCGAAACAAACGAGTTAGCTTCAAATCCAAGCGAAACACATGGTTTAGTTTCAAATCAGTGAGAAGTAGGAGGCTTATCCTCAAAGCCATGCGACACAAATGATTTAGCTTCAAATACTTGCGATACAATTGATATAGCTTCAAATGCATGCGAAACAAACGAGTTAGCTTCGAATCCAAGCGAAACACATGATTTAGTTCCAAATCAATGCGAAGTAGAAGGCTTAGCTTCAAATCCAAGCGAAACACATGATTTACCTTCAAATTAATGCGAAGTAGAAGGCTTATTCTCAAAGCCATGCGACACAAATGATTTAGCTTCAAATACTTGCGATATAATTGATATAGCATCAAATGCAGGCGAAACAAACGAGTTCGCTTCAAATCTGTGCGAAACACATGATTTAGCTTCAAATCAATGCGAAGTAGGAGGCTTAGCTTCAAAGCCATGCGACACAAATGGTTTAGCTTCAAATACTTGCGATACAATTGATATAGCTTCAAATGCATGCGAAACAAACGAGTTAGCTTCAAATCCAAGCGAAACACATGATTTAGTTCCAAATCAATGCGAAGTAGAAGGCTTAGCTTCAAATCCAAGCGAAACACATGATTTACCTTCAAATTAATGCGAAGTAGAAGGCTTATCCTCAAAGCCATGCGACACAAATGATTCAGCTTCAAATACTTGCGATATAATTGATTTAGCTTCAAATGCAAGCGAAACAAACGAGTTAGATTCAAATCCAAGCAAAACAGATGATTTAGTTTCAAATCAATGCGAAGTAGAAGGCTTAGCTTCAAATCCATGCGACACAAATGATTTAGCTTCAAATACTTGCGATAGAAGTGATATAGCTTCAATGCAGTCGAAACAAACGAGTTAGCTTCAAAGCCATGCAACACAAATGATTTAGCTTCATATACTTGCGATATAAATGATATAGCTTCAAATGCAGGCGAAACAAACGAGTTAGCTTCAAATCCAAGAGAAACACATGGTTTAGTTTCAAATCAATGCGAAGTAGGAGGCTTATCCTCAAAGCCATACGACGCAAATGATTTAGCTTCAAATACTTGCGATATAACTGATATAGCTTCAAATGCAGGCGAAATAAACGAGTTAGCTTCAAATCTGAGCGAAACACATGATTTAGCTTCAAATCCATGCGAACCACATGATTTAGTTTCAAATCAATGTGAAGTAGAAGGCTTAGCTTCAAATCCATGCGAAACACATGATTTAGTTTCAAATCAATGCGAAGCAGAAGGCTTAGCTTCAAATCCATGCGAAACAAATGATTTAGTTTCACATACTTGCGATATAAATGATATAGCTTCAAATGCAGGCGAAACAAATGAGTTAGGTTCAAATCCAAGCGAAGCACGTGATTTACCTTCAAATTAATGCGAAGTAGAAGGCTTATCCACAAAGCCATGCGACACAAATGATTTAGCTTCAAATACTTGCGATACAATTGATATAGCTTCAAATGCATGCGAAACAAACGAGTTAGCTTCAAATCCAAGCGAAACACATGATTTAGTTCCAAATCAATGCGAAGTAGAAGGCTTAGCTTCAAATCCATGCGACACAAATGATTTAGCTTCAAATCCTTCGATAGAAGTGATATAGCTTCAAATCCATGCGTCACAAATGATTTAGCTTCAAATACTTGCGATATAAATGATATAGCTCCAAATGCAGGCAACACAAACGAGTCAGCTTCAAATATATGCGAAACACATGATTTAGCTTCAAATTCATGCGAAACACATGGTTTAGCTTCATATTCTTGCGAAACAAATGGTTTAGCTTCAGATACCTGTAATAAACATGATTTAGCTTCAACTGCATGCGAAACAAACGAGTTGGCTTTAAATCCATGCGAAACAAATTATTTAGCTACAAATCAATGTGAAGTAGAAGGCATAGCTCCAAATCCATGCGGAACCAATGGTTTAGTTTCAGATACTTGTGATAAACATGATTTAGATTCAACTGCATGCGAAACAAACGAGTTAGCTTCAAATCCATGCGAAACACATGATTTAGTTGCAAATCAATGCGAAGTAGACGGCGTAGCTTCGAATCCATGCGAGTCAAATGATTTAGTCTCAAATACTTGTGATATTCATGATATAGCTTCCAATGCAGGCGAAACAATCGGGTTAGCTTCAAATCCATGCGAAACAAATGATTTAACTTCACATACTTGCGATATAAATGATATAGCTTCAAATCCATGCGTCACAAATGATTTAGCTTCAAATACTTGCGATATAAATGATACAGCTCCAAATGCAGGCAACACAAACGAGTCAGCTTCAAATATATGCGAAACACATGATTTAGCTTCAAATTCATGCGAAACACATGGTTTAGCTTCATATTCTTGCGAAACAAATGGTTTAGCTTCAGATACCTGTAATAAACATGATTTAGCTTCAACTGCATGCGAAACAAACGAGTTGGCTTTAAATCCATGCGAAACAAATTATTTAGCTACAAATCAATGTGAAGTAGAAGGCATAGCTCCAAATCCATGCGGAACCAATGGTTTAGTTTCAGATACTTGTGATAAACATGATTTAGATTCAACTGCATGCGAAACAAACGAGTTAGCTTCAAATCCATGCGAAACACATGATTTAGTTTCAAATCAATGCGAAGTAGACGGCGTAGCTTCGAATCCATGCGAGTCAAATGATTTAGTCTCAAATACTTGTGATATTCATGATATAGCTTCCAATGCAGACGAAACAATCGGGTTAGCTTCAAAGCTATGCGACACAAATGATTTAGCTTCAAATACTTGCGATATAATTGATATAGCTTCAAATGCAGGCGAAACAAACGAGTTAGCTTCAAATCTTTGCGAAACACATGATTTAGCTTCAAATTCATGCGAAACACATGGTGTAGTTCATATTCTTGCGAATCAAATGGTTGAGATTCAGATACTTGTGATAAACATGATTTAGCCTCTAATGCAGGCGAAACAAACGAGTTAACTTCAAATCCAAGCGAAACGTATGATTTAGTTTCAAATCAATGCGAAGTAGTCGACATAGCTTCATATCCATGCGGAACAAATGATTTAGCTTCACATACTAGCGATATAAATGATATAGCCTCAAATGCAGGCGAAACAAACGAGTTAGCTTCAAATCCAGGCGAAACACATGGTTTAGCTACATATTCTTCCGAAACAAATGGTTTAGCTTTATATACTTGCGATATAAATGATATAGCTTCAAATGCAGGCGAAACAGACGAGTTAGCTTCAAATCCCAGCGAAACACATGGTTTAGTTTCAAATCAATGCGAAGTAGAAGGCTTAGCTTCACATACATGAGAAACAAATGATTTAGCTTCAGATAATTGCGATATAAGTGATATAGCACCAAAAGCAGGCGAAACAGACGAGTTAGCATCAAATCCATGCGAAACAAATGCTTTAGTTTCAAATCAATGCGAAGTAGAAGGCTTAGCTTCAAATCCATGCGAAACAAATGATTTAACTTCACATACTTGCGATATAAATGATATAGCTTCAAATCCATGCGTCACAAATGATTTAGCTTCAAATACTTGCGATATAAATGATATAGCTCCAAATGCAGGCAACACAAACGAGTCAGCTTCAAATATATGCGAAACACATGATTTAGCTTCAAATTCATGCGAAACACATGGTTTAGCTTCATATTCTTGCGAAACAAATGGTTTAGCTTCAGATACCTGTAATAAACATGATTTAGCTTCAACTGCATGCGAAACAAACGAGTTGGCTTTAAATCCATGCGAAACAAATTATTTAGCTACAAATCAATGTGAAGTAGAAGGCATAGCTCCAAATCCATGCGGAACCAATGGTTTAGTTTCAGATACTTGTGATAAACATGATTTAGATTCAACTGCATGCGAAACAAACGAGTTAGCTTCAAATCCATGCGAAACACATGATTTAGTTGCAAATCAATGCGAAGTAGACGGCGTAGCTTCGAATCCATGCGAGTCAAATGATTTAGTCTCAAATACTTGTGATATTCATGATATAGCTTCCAATGCAGGCGAAACAATCGGGTTAGCTTCAAATCCATGCGAAACAAATGATTTAACTTCACATACTTGCGATATAAATGATATAGCTTCAAATCCATGCGTCACAAATGATTTAGCTTCAAATACTTGCGATATAAATGATATAGCTCCAAATGCAGGCAACACAAACGAGTCAGCTTCAAATATATGCGAAACACATGATTTAGCTTCAAATTCATGCGAAACACATGGTTTAGCTTCATATTCTTGCGAAACAAATGGTTTAGCTTCAGATACCTGTAATAAACATGATTTAGCTTCAACTGCATGCGAAACAAACGAGTTGGCTTTAAATCCATGCGAAACAAATTATTTAGCTACAAATCAATGCGAAGTAGAAGGCATAGCTCCAAATCCATGCGGAACCAATGGTTTAGTTTCAGATACTTGTGATAAACATGATTTAGATTCAACTGCATGCGAAACAAACGAGTTAGCTTCAAATCCATGCGAAACACATGATTTAGTTTCAAATCAATGCGAAGTAGACGGCGTAGCTTCGAATCCATGCGAGTCAAATGATTTAGTCTCAAATACTTGTGATATTCATGATATAGCTTCCAATGCAGGCGAAACAATCGGGTTAGCTTCAAAGCTATGCGACACAAATGATTTAGCTTCAAATACTTGCGATATAATTGATATAGCTTCAAATGCAGGCGAAACAAACGAGTTAGCTTCAAATCTTTGCGAAACACATGATTTAGCTTCAAATTCATGCGAAACACATGGTGTAGTTCATATTCTTGCGAATCAAATGGTTGAGATTCAGATACTTGTGATAAACATGATTTAGCCTCTAATGCAGGCGAAACAAACGAGTTAACTTCAAATCCAAGCGAAACGTATGATTTAGTTTCAAATCAATGCGAAGTAGTCGACATAGCTTCATATCCATGCGGAACAAATGATTTAGCTTCACATACTAGCGATATAAATGATATAGCCTCAAATGCAGGCGAAACAAACGAGTTAGCTTCAAATCCAGGCGAAACACATGGTTTAGCTACATATTCTTCCGAAACAAATGGTTTAGCTTTATATACTTGCGATATAAATGATATAGCTTCAAATGCAGGCGAAACAGACGAGTTAGCTTCAAATCCCAGCGAAACACATGGTTTAGTTTCAAATCAATGCGAAGTAGAAGGCTTAGCTTCACATACATGAGAAACAAATGATTTAGCTTCAGATAATTGCGATATAATTGATAAAGCTTCAAATGCAGGCGAAACAAACGAGTTAGATTCAAATCCAAGCAAAACAGATGATATAGTTTCAAATCAATGCGATGTAGAAAGCTCAGCTTCAAACCCGTGCGACACAAATGATTTAGATTCAAATACTTGCGATAGAAGTGATATAGCTTCAATGCAGGCGAAACAAACGAATTAGCTTCTAAGCCATGCGACACAAATGATTTAGCTTCAAATACTTGCGATATAATTGATAATTGATACAGGATCAAATGCAGGCGAAACAAACGAGTTAGCTTCAAATCCAAGCGAAACACATGATTTAGTGTCAAATCAATGCGAAGTAGAAGCCTTAGCTTCAACTCCATGCGAAGCAAATGATTTAGCTTCACAGACTTGCGATATAAATGATATTGCTTCAAATAAGGGCGAAACAAACGAGTTAGCTTCAAATCTGTGCGAAACACATGATTTAGCTTCAAATTCATGCGAAACACATGGTTTAGCTTCATATTCTTGCGAAACAAATGGTTTAGCTTCATATATTTGCGATATAAATGATATAGCTTCAAATGCATGCGAAACAAACGAGTTAGCTTCAAATCCAAGCGAAACACATGATTTCGTTCCAAATCAATGCGAAGTAGAAGGCTTAGCTTCAAATCCATGCGACACAAATGATTTAGCTTCAAATACTTGCGATATAATTGATATAGCTTCAAATGCAGGCGAAACAAACGAGTTAGCTTCAAATCTTTGCGAAACACATGATTTAGCTTCAAATTCATGCGAAACACATGGTGTAGTTCATATTCTTGCGAATCAAATGGTTGAGATTCAGATACTTGTGATAAACATGATTTAGCCTCTAATGCAGGCGAAACAAACGAGTTAACTTCAAATCCAAGCGAAACGTATGATTTAGTTTCAAATCAATGCGAAGTAGTCGACATAGCTTCATATCCATGCGGAACAAATGATTTAGCTTCACATACTAGCGATATAAATGATATAGCCTCAAATGCAGGCGAAACAAACGAGTTAGCTTCAAATCCAGGCGAAACACATGGTTTAGCTACATATTCTTCCGAAACAAATGGTTTAGCTTTATATACTTGCGATATAAATGATATAGCTTCAAATGCAGGCGAAACAGACGAGTTAGCTTCAAATCCCAGCGAAACACATGGTTTAGTTTCAAATCAATGCGAAGTAGAAGGCTTAGCTTCACATACATGAGAAACAAATGATTTAGCTTCAGATAATTGCGATATAAGTGATATAGCACCAAAAGCAGGCGAAACAGACGAGTTAGCATCAAATCCATGCGAAACAAATGCTTTAGTTTCAAATCAATGCGAAGTAGAAGGCTTAGCTTCAAATCCATGCGAAACAAATGATTTAACTTCACATACTTGCGATATAAATGATATAGCTTCAAATCCATGCGTCACAAATGATTTAGCTTCAAATACTTGCGATATAAATGATATAGCTCCAAATGCAGGCAACACAAACGAGTCAGCTTCAAATATATGCGAAACACATGATTTAGCTTCAAATTCATGCGAAACACATGGTTTAGCTTCATATTCTTGCGAAACAAATGGTTTAGCTTCAGATACCTGTAATAAACATGATTTAGCTTCAACTGCATGCGAAACAAACGAGTTGGCTTTAAATCCATGCGAAACAAATTATTTAGCTACAAATCAATGTGAAGTAGAAGGCATAGCTCCAAATCCATGCGGAACCAATGGTTTAGTTTCAGATACTTGTGATAAACATGATTTAGATTCAACTGCATGCGAAACAAACGAGTTAGCTTCAAATCCATGCGAAACACATGATTTAGTTGCAAATCAATGCGAAGTAGACGGCGTAGCTTCGAATCCATGCGAGTCAAATGATTTAGTCTCAAATACTTGTGATATTCATGATATAGCTTCCAATGCAGGCGAAACAATCGGGTTAGCTTCAAATCCATGCGAAACAAATGATTTAACTTCACATACTTGCGATATAAATGATATAGCTTCAAATCCATGCGTCACAAATGATTTAGCTTCAAATACTTGCGATATAAATGATATAGCTCCAAATGCAGGCAACACAAACGAGTCAGCTTCAAATATATGCGAAACACATGATTTAGCTTCAAATTCATGCGAAACACATGGTTTAGCTTCATATTCTTGCGAAACAAATGGTTTAGCTTCAGATACCTGTAATAAACATGATTTAGCTTCAACTGCATGCGAAACAAACGAGTTGGCTTTAAATCCATGCGAAACAAATTATTTAGCTACAAATCAATGCGAAGTAGAAGGCATAGCTCCAAATCCATGCGGAACCAATGGTTTAGTTTCAGATACTTGTGATAAACATGATTTAGATTCAACTGCATGCGAAACAAACGAGTTAGCTTCAAATCCATGCGAAACACATGATTTAGTTTCAAATCAATGCGAAGTAGACGGCGTAGCTTCGAATCCATGCGAGTCAAATGATTTAGTCTCAAATACTTGTGATATTCATGATATAGCTTCCAATGCAGGCGAAACAATCGGGTTAGCTTCAAAGCTATGCGACACAAATGATTTAGCTTCAAATACTTGCGATATAATTGATATAGCTTCAAATGCAGGCGAAACAAACGAGTTAGCTTCAAATCTTTGCGAAACACATGATTTAGCTTCAAATTCATGCGAAACACATGGTGTAGTTCATATTCTTGCGAATCAAATGGTTGAGATTCAGATACTTGTGATAAACATGATTTAGCCTCTAATGCAGGCGAAACAAACGAGTTAACTTCAAATCCAAGCGAAACGTATGATTTAGTTTCAAATCAATGCGAAGTAGTCGACATAGCTTCATATCCATGCGGAACAAATGATTTAGCTTCACATACTAGCGATATAAATGATATAGCCTCAAATGCAGGCGAAACAAACGAGTTAGCTTCAAATCCAGGCGAAACACATGGTTTAGCTACATATTCTTCCGAAACAAATGGTTTAGCTTTATATACTTGCGATATAAATGATATAGCTTCAAATGCAGGCGAAACAGACGAGTTAGCTTCAAATCCCAGCGAAACACATGGTTTAGTTTCAAATCAATGCGAAGTAGAAGGCTTAGCTTCACATACATGAGAAACAAATGATTTAGCTTCAGATAATTGCGATATAATTGATAAAGCTTCAAATGCAGGCGAAACAAACGAGTTAGATTCAAATCCAAGCAAAACAGATGATATAGTTTCAAATCAATGCGATGTAGAAAGCTCAGCTTCAAACCCGTGCGACACAAATGATTTAGATTCAAATACTTGCGATAGAAGTGATATAGCTTCAATGCAGGCGAAACAAACGAATTAGCTTCTAAGCCATGCGACACAAATGATTTAGCTTCAAATACTTGCGATATAATTGATAATTGATACAGGATCAAATGCAGGCGAAACAAACGAGATAGCTTCAAATCCAAGCGAAACACATGATTTAGTGTCAAATCAATGCGAAGTAGAAGCCTTAGCTTCAACTCCATGCGAAGCAAATGATTTAGCTTCACAGACTTGCGATATAAATGATATTGCTTCAAATAAGGGCGAAACAAACGAGTTAGCTTCAAATCTGTGCGAAACACATGATTTAGCTTCAAATTCATGCGAAACACATGGTTTAGCTTCATATTCTTGCGAAACAAATGGTTTAGCTTCATATATTTGCGATATAAATGATATAGCTTCAAATGCATGCGAAACAAACGAGTTAGCTTCAAATCCAAGCGAAACACATGATTTCGTTCCAAATCAATGCGAAGTAGAAGGCTTAGCTTCAAATCCATGCGACACAAATGTTTTAGCTTCAAATACTTGCGATAGAAGTGACATAGCTTCAATGCAGGCGAAAGAAACGAGTTAGCTTCAAAGCCATGCAACACAAATGATTTAGCTTCATATACTTGCGATATAAATGATATAGCTTCAAATGCAGGCGAAACAAACGAGTTAGCTTCAAATCCAAGCGAAACACATGATTTAGTGTCAAATCAATGCGAAGTAGAAGCCTTAGCTTCAACTCCATGCGAAACAAATGATTTAGCTTCACATACTTGCGATATAAATGATATTGCTTCAAATAAGGGCGAAACAAACGAGTTAGCTTCAAATCTGTGCGAAACACATGATTTAGCTTCAAATTCATGCGAAACACATGGTTTAGCTTCATATTCTTGCGAAACAAATGGTTTAGCTTCATATATTTGCGATATAAATGATATAGCTTCAAATGCATGCGAAACAAACGAGTTAGCTTCAAATCCAAGCGAAACACATGATTTAGTTCCAAATCAATGCGAAGTAGAAGGCTTAGCTTCAAATCCATGCGACACAAATGTTTTAGCTTCAAATACTTGCGATAGAAGTGATATAGCTTCAATGCAGGCGAAAGAAACGAGTTAGCTTCAAAGCCATGCAACACAAATGATTTAGCTTCATATACTTGCGATATAAATGATATAGCTTCAAATGCTGGCGAAACAAACGAGTTAGCTTCAAATCCAACGAAACTCATGGTTTAGTTTCAAATCAATGCGAAGTAGGAGGCTTATCCTCAAAGCCATGCGACACAAATGATTTAGCTTCAAATACTTGCGATATAACTGATATAGCTTCAAATGCAGGCGAAATAAACGAGTTAGCTTCAAATCTGTGCGAAACACATGATTTAGCTTCAAATCCATGCGAACCACTTGATTTAGTTTCAAATCAATGTGAAGTAGAAGGCTTAGCTTCAAATCCATGCGAAACACATGATTTAGTTTCAAATCAATGCGAAGCAGAAGGCTTAGCTTCAAATCCATGCGAAACAAATGATTTAGTTTCACATACTTGCGATATAATTGATATAGCTTCAAATGCAGGCGAAACAAACGAGTTAGCTTCAAATCCAAGCGAAGCACGTGATTTACCTTCAAATTAATGCGAAGTAAAAGGCTTATCCTCAAAGCCATGCGACACAAATGATTTAGCTTCAAATACTTGCGATACAATTGATATAGCTTCAAATGCATGCGAAACAAACGAGTTAGCTTCAAATCCCAGCGAAACACATGATTTAGTTCCAAATCAATGCGAAGTAGAAGGCTTAGCTTCAAATCCATGCGACACAAATGATTTAGCTTCAAATACTTGCGATAGAAGTGATATAGCTTCAATGCAGGCGAAACAAACGAGTTAGCTTCAAAGCCATGCAACACAAATGATTTAGCTTCATATACTTGCGATATAAATGATATAGCTTCAAATGCAGGCGATACAAACGAGTTAGCTTCAAATCCAAGCGAAACACATGGTTTAGTTTCAAATCAATGCGAAGTAGGAGGCTTATCCTCAAAGCCATGCGACACAAATGATTTAGCTTCAAATACTTGCGATAGAAGTGATATAGCTTCAATGCAGGCGAAACAAACGAGTTAACTTCAAAGCCATGCAACACAAACGATTTAGCTTCATATACTTGCGATATAAATGATATAGCTTCAAATGCAGGCGAAACAAACGAGTTAGCTTCAAATCCAAGCGAAACACATGGTTCAGTTTCAAATCAGTGAGAAGTAGGAGGCTTATCCTCAAAGCCATGCGACACAAATGATTTAGCTTCAAATACTTGCGATACAAATGATATAGCTTCAAATGCATGCGAAACAAACGAGTTAGCTTCGAATCCAAGCGGAACACATGATTTAGTTCCAATTCAATGCGAAGTAGAAGGCTTAGCTTCAAATCCAAGCGAAACAAATGACTTAGCTTCAACTACTTGCGAATATAAGTGATACAGCTTGAAATGCATGCGAAACAACCGAGTTAGCATCAAATCCAAGCGAAACTCATGATTTAGATAAAAATCAATGCGAAGTAGAAGGCGTAGCTTCAAATCCATGCGGAACGAATGATTTAGCTTCAAATACTTGCGATATACGTGATATTGATTCAACTGCAGGCGAAACAAACGAGGTAGCTTCAAATCCATGCGAAACAAATGATTTTTCATCAAATACTTGCGATACAAGTGAACTATCTTCAAATGCAGGCGAAACAAACGAGTTAGCATCAAGTCCAAGCGAAACACATGGTTTAGTTTCAAATCAATGCGAACTAGGAGGCTTATCCTCAAAGCCATGCGACACAAATGATTTAGCTTCAAATACTTGCTATAGAAGTGATATAGCTGCAATGCAGGCGAAACAAACGAGTTAGCTTCAAATCCAAGCGAAACACATGATTTAGTTTCAAATCAATGCGAAGTAGAAGGCTTAGCTTCAAATCCATGCGAAACAAATGATTTAACTTCACATGCTTGCGATATAAATGATATAGCTTCAAATCCATGCGTCACAAATGATTTAGCTTCAAATACTTGCTATAGAAGTGATATAGCTGCAATGCAGGCGAAACAAACGAGTTAGCTTCAAATACTTGCGATAGAAGTGATATAGCTTCAAACGCAGGCGAAACGAACGAGTTACCTTCAAATTCAAGCGAAACACATGATTTACCTTCAAATTAATGCGAAGTAGAAGGCTTATCTTCGAAGCCATGCGACACAAATGATTTAGCTTCAAATACTTGCGATATAATTGATATAGCTTCAAATGCATGCGAAACAAACGAGTTAGCTCCCAATCCATGCGAAACACATGATTTAGCATCTAATTCATGGGAAACACATGGTTTAGCTTCATATTCTTGCGAAACATATGGTTTAGTTTCAGATACTTGTGATAAACATGATTTAGCTTCAACTGCATGCGAAACAAACGAGTTAGCTTTAAATCCATGCGAAACAAATTATTTAGCTACAAATCAATGCGAAGTAGAAGGCATAGCTCCAAATCCATACGGAACCAATGGTTTAGTTTCAGATACTTGTGATAAACATGATTTAGATTCAACTGCATGCGAAACAAACGAGTTAGATTCAAATCCATGCGAAACACATGATTTAGTTTCAAATCAATGCGAAGTAGACGGCGTAGCTTCGAATCCATGCGAGTCAAATGATTTAGTCTCAAATACTTCTGATATTCATGATATAGCTTCCAATGCAGGCGAAACAATCGGGTTAGCTTCAAAGCTATGCGACACAAATGATTTAGCTTCAAATACTTGCGATATAATTGATATAGCTTCAAATGCAGGCGAAACAAACGAGTTAGCTTCAAATCTTTGCGAAACACATGATTTAGCTTCAAATTCATGCGAAACACATGGTGTAGTTCATATTCTTGCGAATCAAATGGTTGAGATTCAGATACTTGTGATAAACATGATTTAGCCTCTAATGCAGGCGAAACAAACGAGTTAACTTCAAATCCAAGCGAAACGTATGATTTAGTTTCAAATCAATGCGAAGTATTCGGCATAGCTCCAAATCCATGCGAAACAAATGATTTCGCTTCACATACTTGCGATATAAATGATATAGCTTCAAATGCAGGCGATACAAACGAGTTAGCTTCAAATCCAAGCGAAACATATGATTTAGTTTCAAATCAATGCGAAGTAGTAGGCATAGCTCCAAATCCATGCGAAACAAATGATTTCGCTTCACATACTTGCGATATAAATGATATACCTTCAAATCCAGGCAAAACAAACGAGTTAGCTTCAAATCCATGCGGAACACATGATTTAGTATTCAAATCAATGCGATGCACATGGTTTAGCTTCATATTCTTGCGAAACAAGTGGTTTAGCTTCAGATACTTGTGATAAACATGATTTAGCTTCAACTGCAAGCGAAACAAACGAGTTAGTTTAAAATGCAAGAGAAACACATGATTTAGCTTCACATCAATGCGAAGTAGAAGGCTTAGCTTCAAATCCATGCGATACGAATGATTTAGCTTCAAATACTTGCGGTATAAATGAAGTAGCTTCAAATGCAGGCGAAACAACCGAGTTAACTTCAAATCCATGCGAAACACATGATTGTGCTTCAAATCAATGCGAAACACATGGTTTAGATTCATATTCTTGCGAAACAAATGGGTTATCTTCAAATACTTGTGATATTCATGATTTAACTTCGACTGCATGCGGAACAAACGAATTAGCTTCAAATCCATGCGAAATACATGATTTAGCTTCAAATCAAGGCGATGTAGAAGGTTTTGCTTCAAATTCATGCAAAACACATGATTTGGCTGCAAATCAAAGCGAAGTAGAAGGATTAGCTTCAAAGCCATGCGACACAAATGATTTAGCTTCAAATACCTGCGATATAATTGATACAGCTTCAAATGCAGACGAAAAAAAGAGTTAGCTTCAAATCCGAGCGAAACACATGATTTAGTTCCAAATCAATGCGAAGTAGAAGGCTTAGCTTCAAATCCAAGCGAAACACATGATTTACCTTCAAATTAATGCGAAGTAGAAGACTTATCCTCAAAGCCATGCGACACAAATGATTCAGCTTCAAATACTTGCGATATAATTGATTTAGCTTCAAATGCAGGCGAAACAGACGAGTTAGCTTCAAATCCCAGCGAAAAACATGGTTTAGTTTCAAATCAATGCGAAGTAGAAGGCTTAGCTTCACATACATGAGAAACAAATGATTTAGCTTCAGATAATTGCGATATAATTGATAAAGCTTCAAATGCAGGCGAAACAAACGAGTTAGATTCAAATCCAAGCAAAACAGATGATTTAGTTTCAAATCAATGCGAAGTAGAAGGCTTAGCTTCAAATCCATGCGAAACAAATGACTTAGCTTCAACTACTTGCGAATATAAGTGATACAGCTTGAAATGCATGCGAAACAACCGAGTTAGCATCAAATCCAAGCGAAACTCATGATTTAGATAAAAATCAATGCGAAGTAGAAGGCGTAGCTTCAAATCCATGCGGAACGAATGATTTAGCTTCAAATACTTGCGATATACGTGATATTGAATCAACTGCAGGCGAAACAAACGAGGTAGCTTCAAATCCATGCGAAACAAATGATTTTTCATCAAATACTTGCGATACAAGTGAACTATCTTCAAATGCAGGCGAAACAAACGAGTTAGCATCAAGTCCAAGCGAAACACATGGTTTAGTTTCAAATCAATGCGAACTAGGAGGCTTATCCTCAAAGCCATGCGACACAAATGATTTAGCTTCAAATACTTGCTATAGAAGTGATATAGCTGCAATGCAGGCGAAACAAACGAGTTAGCTTCAAATCCAAGCGAAACACATGATTTAGTTTCAAATCAATGCGAAGTAGAAGGCTTAGCTTCAAATCCATGCGAAACAAATGATTTAACTTCACATGCTTGCGATATAAATGATATAGCTTCAAATCCATGCGTCACAAATGATTTAGCTTCAAATACTTGCTATAGAAGTGATATAGCTGCAATGCAGGCGAAACAAACGAGTTGGCTTCAAATACTTGCGATAGAAGTGATATAGCTTCAAACGCAGGCGAAACGAACGAGTTACCTTCAAATTCAAGCGAAACACATGATTTACCTTCAAATTAATGCGAAGTAGAAGGCTTATCTTCGAAGCCATGCGACACAAATGATTTAGCTTCAAATACTTGCGATATAATTGATATAGCTTCAAATGCATGCGAAACAAACGAGTTAGCTCCCAATCCATGCGAAACACATGATTTAGCATCTAATTCATGGGAAACACATGGTTTAGCTTCATATTCTTGCGAAACATATGGTTTAGTTTCAGATACTTGTGATAAACATGATTTAGCTTCAACTGCATGCGAAACAAACGAGTTAGCTTTAAATCCATGCGAAACAAATTATTTAGCTACAAATCAATGCGAAGTAGAAGGCATAGCTCCAAATCCATGCGGAACCAATGGTTTAGTTTCAGATACTTGTGATAAACATGATTTAGATTCAACTGCATGCGAAACAAACGAGTTAGATTCAAATCCATGCGAAACAAATGTTGTAGCTCCAAATCAATGCGAAGTAGAAGGCTTAGCTACAAATACATGAGAAAGAAATGATTTAGCTTCAGATAATTGCGATATAAGTGATATAGCACCAAAAGCAGGCGAAACAGACGAGTTAGCATCAAATCCATGCGAAACAAATGCTTTAGGTTTAGATACTTGCAATATAAGGGATGGAGCTTCAAATGCAGGAGAAACTATCGAGTTAGCTCCAAATCCATGCGAAACAAATGAGTTAGCTACAAATAAATGCGAAGTAGAAGGCTTAGCTCCAAATCCATGCGGAACCAATGATTTAGATTCAAATACTTGCGATTAAGTGATATAGAGTCAACTGCAGGCGATACAAACGTGTTAGCTACAAATCCATGCAAAAAACATGACTAACTTCAAATCAATGCGATATTGAATGTCTAGATCCAAATCCATGCGAAACACATACTTTAGCTGCAAATCAATGCGATGTGGAAGATTCTGCTTCAAATCCATGCGAAACACATGATTTAGTTTCAAATCAATGTGAAGTAGAACGCTTAGCTTCAAATCCATGCGAAACACATGATTTAGCTTCACATACTTGCGATATAAATGATATAGCTTCAAATGCAAGGAGAAACAAACGAGTTAGCTTCAAATCCGAGCGATACACATGATTTAGTTTCAAATCAATGCGAAGTAGAAGGCTTCGCTTCAAATCGATGCGTAACAAATGATTTAGCTTCAAATACTTGCGATATAAATGATATAGCTTCAAATGCAGGAGAAACAAACGAGTTAGCTTCAAATCTATGCGAAACACATGATTTAGCTTCAAATCCAAGCGAAACACATGGTTTAGCTTCATATTCTTGCGAAACACATGATTTAGCTTCAAATAAACGCGATGTAGAAAGTTTGGCTTCATAAACCGTGCGAAACAAATGATTTCGCTTCAAATACTTGCGATATAAATGATATAGCACCAAAAGCAGGCGAAACAGAGGAGTAAGCATCATATCCATGCGAAACAAATGCTTTAGGTTCAGATACTTATGATATAAGTGATATAGCTTCAAATGCAGGAGAAACTGTCGAGTTAGCTCCAAATGCATGCGAAACAAATGATTTAGCTACAAATCAATGCGAAGTAGAAGGCTTAGCTTCAAATTCATGCGGAACCAATGATTTAGATTCAAATACATGCGATATAAGTGATATAGAGTCAACTGCAGGCGACGCAATCGAGTTAGCTACAAATCCATGCAAAAACATGACAAACTTCAAATCAATGCGATATAGAAGGTCTAGCACCAAATCCATGCGAAACACATGATTTAGCTGCAAATCAACGCGATGTGGAAGATTTTGCTTCAAATCCATGCGAAACACATGATTTAGTTCCAAATCAATGTGAAGTAGAAGGCGTAGCTTCAAATCCATGCGACACAATTTATTTAGCTTCAAATATTTTGCGATATAATTGATAAAACTTCAAATGCAGGCGAAACAAACGAGTTAGTTTCAAATCCAAGCAAAACACATGATTTAGTTTCAAATCAATGCGAAGTAGAAGGCTTTGCTTCAAATCCATGCGGAACCAATGATTTAGATTCAAATACTTGCGATTAAGTGATATAGAGTCAACTGCAGGCGATACAAACGTGTTAGCTACAAATCCATGCAAAAACATGACAAACTTCAAATCAATGCGATATAAAAGGTCTAGCTCCAAATCCATGCGAAACACATGATTAGAGCTGCAAATCAATGCGATGTAGAAGGTTTAGCATCAAATCCCATGCGAATCAAATGGTTTAGATTCAAATACTTGTGATATACATGATTTAGCTTCAACTGCATGCGACACAAACGAGTTAGCTTCAAATCCATGCGAAACACATGATTTAGCTTCAAATCAATGCGAAGTAGAAGGCTTAGCTTCAAAGCCATGCGACACAAATGGTTTAGCTTCAAATACTTGCGATATAATTGATATAGCTTCAAATGCATGCGAAACAAACGAGTTAGCTTCAACTCCGAGCGAAACACATGATTTAGGTCCAAATCAATGCGAAGTAGAAGGCTTAGCTTCAAATCCAAGCGAAACACATGATATTCCTTCAAATTAATGCGAAGTAGAAGGCTTATTCTCAAAGCCATGCGACACAAATGATTTAGCTTCAAATACTTGCGATATAATTGATATAGCATCAAATGCAGGCGAAACAATCGAGTTAGCTTCAAATCTGTGCGAAACACATGATTTAGCTTCAAATCAATGCAAAGTAGAAGGCTTATCTTCAATGCCATGCGACACAAATAATTTAGCTTCAAATACTTGCGATATAATTGATATAGCTTCAAATGCAGGCGAAACAAACGAGTTAGCTTCAAATCTGTGCGAAACACATGATTTAGCTTCAAATTAATGCGAAACACATGGTTTAGCTTCATATTCTTGCGAAAAAAAAGGTTTAGATTCAGATACTTGTGATAAACATGATTTAGCTTCAAATGCAGGCGAAACAAACGAGTTGCCTTCAAATCCAAGCTAAACACCTGATTTACCTTCAAATTAATGCAAAGTAGAAGGCTTATCTTCAAAGCCATGCGACACAAATGATTTAGCTTCAAATACTTGCGATATAATTGATATAGCTTCAAATGCAGGCGAAACAAACGAGTTAGTTTCACATCCATGCGAAACACATGATTTAGCTTCAAATCCATGCGAAACACATGATTTAGTTTCAAATCTATGCGAAGTAGTCGACATAGCATCATATCCATGCGGAACAAATGATTTAGCTTCACATACTAGCGATATAAATGATATAGCCTCAAATGCAGGCGAAACAAACGAGTTAGCTTCAAATCCAAGCGAAGCACGTGATTTACCTTCAAATTAATGCGAAGTAGAAGGCTTATCCTCAAAGCAAGGCGACACAAATGATTTAGCTTCAAATACTTGCGATACAATTGATATAGCTTCAAATGCATGCGAAACAAACGAGTTAGCTTCAAATCCAAGCGAAACACATGATTTAGTACCAAATCAATGCGAAGTAGAAGGTTTAGCTTCAAATCCAAGCGAAACACATGATATTCCTTCAAATTAATGCGAAGTAGAAGGCTTATTCTCAAAGCCATGCGACACAAATGATTTAGTTTCAAATACTTGCGATATAATCGATATAGCTTCAAATGCTGGCGAAACAAAAGAGTTAGCTTCTAATCCATGCGAAACACATGATTTAGCTTCAAATCAATGCGAAGTAGAAGGCGTAGCTTCAAATCCATGCGGAACAAATAATTTAGCTTCAAATACTTGCGATATAACTCATATAGATTCAACTGCAGGCGAAACAAACGAGATAGCTTCAAATCCATGCGAAACAAATGATTTTTCTTCCAATATTTTCGAAACAAGTGAAGTAGCTTCAAATGCAGGCAAAACAAACGAGTTAGCTTCAAATCCATGCGGAACACATGATTTAGCTTCAAATCCAAGCGAAACACATGGTTTAGCTTCATATTCTTGCGAAACACATGATTTAGCTTCAAATAAACGCGATGTAGAAAGTTTGGCTTCATAAACCGTGCGAAACAAATGATTTCGCTTCAAATACTTGCGATATAAATGATATAGCACCAAAAGCAGGCGAAACAGAGGAGTAAGCATCATATCCATGCGAAACAAATGCTTTAGGTTCAGATACTTATGATATAAGTGATATAGCTTCAAATGCAGGAGAAACTGTCGAGTTAGCTCCAAATGCATGCGAAACAAATGATTTAGCTACAAATCAATGCGAAGTAGAAGGCTTAGCTTCAAATTCATGCGGAACCAATGATTTAGATTCAAATACATGCGATATAAGTGATATAGAGTCAACTGCAGGCGACGCAATCGAGTTAGCTACAAATCCATGCAAAAACATGACAAACTTCAAATCAATGCGATATAGAAGGTCTAGCACCAAATCCATGCGAAACACATGATTTAGCTGCAAATCAACGCGATGTGGAAGATTTTGCTTCAAATCCATACGAAACACATGATTTAGTTCCAAATCAATGTGAAGTAGAAGGCGTAGCTTCAAATCCATGCGACACAATTTATTTAGCTTCAAATATTTTGCGATATAATTGATAAAACTTCAAATGCAGGCGAAACAAACGAGTTAGTTTCAAATCCAAGCAAAACACATGATTTAGTTTCAAATCAATGCGAAGTAGAAGGCTTTGCTTCAAATCCATGCGGAACCAATGATTTAGATTCAAATACTTGCGATTAAGTGATATAGAGTCAACTGCAGGCGATACAAACGTGTTAGCTACAAATCCATGCAAAAACATGACAAACTTCAAATCAATGCGATATAAAAGGTCTAGCTCCAAATCCATGCGAAACACATGATTAGAGCTGCAAATCAATGCGATGTGGAAGGTTCTGCTTCAAATCCATGCGAAACAAATGATTTAGCATCAGATACTTGCGATATAAGTGATGTAGCTTCAAATGCAGAGGAAACAATCGAGTTAGCTTCAAATCCAAGCGAAGCACGTGATTTACCTTCAAATTAATGCGAAGTAGAAGGCTTATCCTCAAAGCAATGCGACACAAATGATTTAGCTTCAAATACTTGCGATACAATTGATATAGCTTCAAATGCATGCGAAACAAACGAGTTAGCTTCAAATCCAAGCGAAACACATGATTTAGTAACAAATCAATGCGAAGTAGAAGGTTTAGCTTCAAATCCAAGCAAAACACATGATATTCCTTCAAATTAATGCGAAGTAGAAGGCTTATTCTCAAAGCCATGCGACACAAATGATTTAGCTTCAAATACTTGCGATATAATTGATATAGCTTCAAATGCAGGCGAAACAAACGAGTTAGCTTCAAATCTGTGCGAAACACATGATTTAGCTTCAAATTCATGCGAAACACATGGTTTAGCTTCAAATTCTTGCGAAACAAATGGTTTAGATTCAGATACTTGTGATAAACATAATTTAGCTTCAAATGCAGGCGAAACAAACGAGTTAGTTTCACATCCATGCGAAACACATGATTTAGCTTCAAATCCATGCGAAACACATGATTTAGTTTCAAATCAATGCGAAGTAGTCGACATAGCTTCATATCCATGCGGAACAAATGATTTAGCTTCACATACTAGCGATATAAATGATATAGCCTCAAATGCAGGCGAAACAAACGAGTTAGCTTCAAATCCAAGCGAAGCACGTGATTTACCTTCAAATTAATGCGAAGTAGAAGGCTTATCCTCAAAGCAATGCGACACAAATGATTTAGCTTCAAATACTTGCGATACAATTGATATAGCTTCAAATGCATGCGAAACAAACGAGTTAGCTTCAAATCCAAGCGAAACACATGATTTAGTACCAAATCAATGCGAAGTAGAAGGTTTAGCTTCAAATCCAAGCAAAACGCATGATATTCCTTAAAATTAATGCGAAGTAGAAGGCTTATTCTCAAAGCCATGCGACACAAATGATTTAGCTTCAAATACTTGCGATATAATTGATATAGCTTCAAATGCAGGCGAAACAAACGAGTTAGCTTCAAATCTGTGCGAAACACATGATTTAGCTTCAAATTCATGCGAAACACATGGTTTAGCTTCATATTCTTGCGAAAAAAAGTTTTAGATTCAGATACTTGTGATAAACATGATTTAGCTTCAAATGCAGGCGAAACAAACGAGTTAGCTTCAAATCTGTGCGAAACACATGATTTAGCTTCAAATTCATGCGAAACACATGGTTTAGCTTCATATTCTTGCGAAAAAAAAGGTTTAGATTCAGATACTTGTGATAAACATGATTTAGCTTCAAATGCAGGCGAAACAAACGAATTAGTTTCAAATCCACGCGAAACACATGATTTACCTTCAAATCCATGCGAAACACATGTTTTAGTTACAAATCAATGCGAAGTAGTAGGCATAGCTTCATATCCATGCGAAACAAATGATTTAGTTTCACATACTTGCGATATAAATGATATAGCTTCAAATGCAGGCGAAACAAACGAGTTAGCTTCAAATCCAAGCGAAGCACGTGATTTACCTTCAAATTAATGCGAAGTAGAAGGCTTCTCCTCACAGCCATGCGACACAAATGATTCAGATTCAAATACTTGCAATATAATTGATATAGCTTCAAATGCAGGCGAAACAAAGGAGGTAGCTTCAAATCCAAGCGAAACACATGATTTAGTTCCAAATCAATGCGAAGTAGGAGGCTTATCCTCAAAGCCATGCGACACAAATGATTTAACTTCAAATACTTGCGATATAATTGATATAGCTTCAAATGCAGGCGAAATAAACGAGTTAGCCTCAAATCTATGTGAAACACATGAGTCAGCTTCTAATTCATGCGAAACACATGGTTTAGCTTCATATTCTTGCGAAACAAATGGTTTAGATTCCGATAATTGTGATAAACATTATTTAGCTTCAAATGCAGGCGAAACACATAATTTAGATACAAACCAATGCGACGTAGAAGGCTTAGCTTCAAATCCATGCGAAACACATGATTTAGCATCAATTCCATGGGAGAAAAATGATTTAGATTCAAATTCATGCGTAACATATGGTTTAGCTTCATATTCTTGTGAAACAAATGGTTTTGCTTCTGATAATTGTGATAAACATGATTTAGCTTCAACTGCATACGAAACAAACGAGTTAGCTTCAAATTCAAGGGAAACACATGATTTAGATTCAAATTAATGCGAAGTAGAAGGCTTATCCTCAAAGCCATGCGACACAAATGGTTTAGCTTCAAATACATGCGATACAATTGATATAGCTTCAAATGCATGCGAAACAAACGAGTTAGCTTCAAATCCAAGCGAAACACATGATTTAGTTCCAAATCAATTTGAAGTAGAAGGCTTAGCTTCAAATCCAAGCGAAACACATGATTTACCTTCAAATTAATGCAAAGTGGAAGGCTTGTCCTCATAGCCATGCGACACAAACGATTTAGCTTCAAATACATGCGATATAATTGATATAGCTTCAAATGCAGGCGAAACAAACGAGTTAGCTTCAAATCTGTGCGAAATACATGATTTAGCTTCAAATTCATGCGAAAAACATGGTTTAGCTTCATATTCTTGCGAAACAAATGATTTAGATTCAGATAATTGTGATAAACATGATTTAGCTTCAAATGCAGGCGAAACAAACGAGTTGCCTTCAAATCCAAGCTAAACACCTGATTTACCTTCAAATTAATGCAAAGTAGAAGGCTTATCTTCAAAGCCATGCGACACAAATGATTTAGCGTCAAATACTTGCGATATAATTGATATAGCTTCAAATGCAGGCGAAACAAACGAGTTAGCTTCAAATCTGTGCGAAACGCATGATTTAGCTTCAAATTCATGCGAAACACATAGTTTAGCTTCATATTCTTGCGAAACAAATGGTTTAGATTCAGATACTTGTAATAAACATAATTTAGCTTCAAATGCAGGCGAAACAAACGAGTTAGTTTCACATCCATGCGAAACACATGATTTAGATTCAAATCCATGCGAAACACATGATTTAGTTTCAAATCAATGCGAAGTAGTCGACATAGCTTCATATCCATGCGGAACAAATGATTTAGCTTCACATACTAGCGATATAAATGATATAGCCTCAAATGCAGGCGAAACAAACGAGTTAGCTTCAAATCCAGGCGAAACACATGGTTTAGCTACATATTCTTCCGAAACAAATGGTTTAGCTTTATATACTTGCGATATAAATGATATAGCTTCAAATGCAGGCGAAACAGACGAGTTAGCTTCAAATCCCAGCGAAACACATGGTTTAGTTTCAAATCAATGCGAAGTAGAAGGCTTAGCTTCACATACATGAGAAACAAATGATTTAGCTTCAGATAATTGCGATATAATTGATAAAGCTTCAAATGCAGGCGAAACAAACGAGTTAGATTCAAATCCAAGCAAAACAGATGATATAGTTTCAAATCAATGCGAAGTAGAAAGCTCAGCTTCAAACCCGTGCGACACAAATGATTTAGATTCAAATACTTGCGATAGAAGTGATATAGCTTCAATGCAGGCGAAACAAACGAATTAGCTTCTAAGCCATGCGACACAAATGATTTAGCTTCAAATACTTGCGATATAATTGATAATTGATACAGGATCAAATGCAGGCGAAACAAACGAGTTAGCTTCAAATCCAAGCGAAACACATGATTTAGTGTCAAATCAATGCGATGTAGAAGCCTTAGCTTCAACTCCATGCGAAGCAAATGATTTAGCTTCACAGACTTGCGATATAAATGATATTGCTTCAAATAAGGGCGAAACAAACGAGTTAGCTTCAAATCTGTGCGAAACACATGATTTAGCTTCAAATTCATGCGAAACACATGGTTTAGCTTCATATTCTTGCGAAACAAATGGTTTAGCTTCATATATTTGCGATATAAATGATATAGCTTCAAATGCATGCGAAACAAACGAGTTAGCTTCAAATCCAAGCGAAACACATGATTTCGTTCCAAATTAATGCGAAGTAGAAGGCTTAGCTTCAAATCCATGCGACACAAATGTTTTAGCTTCAAATACTTGCGATAGAAGTGACATAGCTTCAATGCAGGCGAAAGAAACGAGTTAGCTTCAAAGCCATGCAACACAAATGATATAGCTTCATATACTTGCGATATAAATGATATAGCTTCAAATGCAGGCGAAACAAACGAGTTAGCTTCCAATCCAAGCGAAACACATGATTTAGTGTCAAATCAATGCGAAGTAGAAGCCTTAGCTTCAACTCCATGCGAAACAAATGATTTAGCTTCACAGACTTGCGATATAAATGATATTGCTTCAAATAAGGGCGAAACAAACGAGTTAGCTTCAAATCTGTGCGAAACACATGATTTAGCTTCAAATTCATGCGAAACACATGGTTTAGCTTCATATTCTTGCGAAACAAATGGTTTAGCTTCATATATTTGCGATATAAATGATATAGCTTCAAATGCATGCGAAACAAACGAGTTAGCTTCAAATCCAAGCGAAACACATGATTTAGTGTCAAATCAATGCGAAGTAGAAGCCTTAGCTTCAACTCCATGCGAAACAAATGATTTAGCTTCACAGACTTGCGATATAAATGATATTGCTTCAAATAAGGGCGAAACAAACGAGTTAGCTTCAAATCTGTGCGAAACACATGATTTAGCTTCAAATTCATGCGAAACACATGGTTTAGCTTCATATTCTTGCGAAACAAATGGTTTAGCTTCATATATTTGCGATATAAATGATATAGCTTCAAATGCATGCGAAACAAACGAGTTAGCTTCAAATCCCAGCGAAACACATGATTTAGTTCCAAATCAATGCGAAGTAGAAGGCTTAGCTTCAAATCCATGCGACACAAATGATTTAGCTTCAAATACTTGCGATAGAAGTGATATAGCTTCAATGCAGGCGAAACAAACGAGTTAGCTTCAAAGCCATGCAACACAAATGATTTAGCTTCATATACTTGCGATATAAATGATATAGCTTCAAATGCAGGCGATACAAACGAGTTAGCTTCAAATCCAAGCGAAACACATGGTTTAGTTTCAAATCAATGCGAAGTAGGAGGCTTATCCTCAAAGCCATGCGACACAAATGATTTAGCTTCAAATACTTGCGATAGAAGTGATATAGCTTCAATGCAGGCGAAACAAACGAGTTAACTTCAAAGCCATGCAACACAAACGATTTAGCTTCATATACTTGCGATATAAATGATATAGCTTCAAATGCAGGCGAAACAAACGAGTTAGCTTCAAATCCAAGCGAAACACATGGTTTAGTTTCAAATCAGTGAGAAGTAGGAGGCTTATCCTCAAAGCCATGCGACACAAATGATTTAGCTTCAAATACTTGCGATACAATTGATATAGCTTCAAATGCATGCGAAACAAACGAGTTAGCTTCGAATCCAAGCGAAACACATGATTTAGTTCCAAATCAATGCGAAGTAGAAGGCTTAGCTTCAAATCCAAGCGAAACACATGATTTACCTTCAAATTAATGCGAAGTAGAAGGCTTATTCTCAAAGCCATGCGACACAAATGATTTAGCTTCAAATACTTGCGATATAATTGATATAGCATCAAATGCAGGCGAAACAAACGAGTTAGCTTCAAATCTGTGCGAAACACATGATTTAGCTTCAAATCAATGCGAAGTAGGAGGCTTAGCTTCAAAGCCATGCGACCCAAATGGTTTAGCTTCAAATACTTGCGATACAATTGATATAGCTTCAAATGCATGCGAAACAAACGAGTTAGCTTCAAATCCAAGCGAAACACATGATTTAGTTCCAAATCAATGCGAAGTAGAAGGCTTAGCTTCAAATCCAAGCGAAACACATGATTTACCTTCAAATTAATGCGAAGTAGAAGGCTTATCCTCAAAGCCATGCGACACAAATGATTCAGCTTCAAATACTTGCGATATAATTGATTTAGCTTCAAATGCAAGCGAAACAAACGAGTTAGATTCAAATCCAAGCAAAACAGATGATTTAGTTTCAAATCAATGCGAAGTAGAAGGCTTAGCTTCAAATCCATGCGACACAAATGATTTAGCTTCAAATACTTGCGATAGAAGTGATATAGCTTCAATGCAGTCGAAACAAACGAGTTAGCTTCAAAGCCATGCAACACAAATGATTTAGCTTCATATACTTGCGATATAAATGATATAGCTTCAAATGCAGGCGAAACAAACGAGTTAGCTTCAAATCCAAGAGAAACACATGGTTTAGTTTCAAATCAATGCGAAGTAGGAGGCCTATCCTCAAAGCCATACGACGCAAATGATTTAGCTTCAAATACTTGCGATATAACTGATATAGCTTCAAATGCAGGCGAAATAAACGAGTTAGCTTCAAATCTGAGCGAAACACATGATTTAGCTTCAAATCCATGCGAACCACATGATTTAGTTTCAAATCAATGTGAAGTAGAAGGCTTAGCTTCAAATCCATGCGAAACACATGATTTAGTTTCAAATCAATGCGAAGCAGAAGGCTTAGCTTCAAATCCATGCGAAACAAATGATTTAGTTTCACATACTTGCGATATAAATGATATAGCTTCAAATGCAGGCGAAACAAATGAGTTAGGTTCAAATCCAAGCGAAGCACGTGATTTACCTTCAAATTAATGCGAAGTAGAAGGCTTATCCACAAAGCCATGCGACACAAATGATTTAGCTTCAAATACTTGCGATACAATTGATATAGCTTCAAATGCATGTGAAACAAACGAGTTAGCTTCAAATCCAAGCGAAACACATGATTTAGTTCCAAATCAATGCGAAGTAGAAGGCTTAGCTTCAAATCCATGCGACACAAATGATTTAGCTTCATATACTTGCAATATAAATGATATAGCTTCAAATGCAGGCGAAACAAACGAGTTAGCTTCAAATCCAAGCGAAGCACGTGATTTACCTTCAAATCAATGCGAAGTAGGAGGCTTATCCTCAAAGCCATGCGACGCAAATGATTTAGCTTCAAATACTTGCGATATAACTGATATAGCTTCAAATGCAGGCGAAATAAACGAGTTAGCTTCAAATCTGTGCGAAACACATGATTTAGCTTCAAATCGATGCGAACCACATGATTTAGTTTCAAATCAATGTGAAGTAGAAGGCTTAGCTTCAAATCCATGCGAAACACATGATTTAGTTTCAAATCAATGCGAAGCAGAAGGCTTAGCTTCAAATCCATGCGAAACAAATTATTTAGTTTCACATACTTGCGATATAAATGATATAGCTTCAAATGCAGGCGAAACAAACGAGTTAGCTTCAAATCCAAGCGAAGCACGTGATTTACATTCAAATTAATGCGAAGTAGAAGGCTTATCCACAAAGCCATGCGACACAAATGATTTAGCTTCAAATACTTGCGATACAATTGATATAGCTTCAAATGCATGCGAAACAAACGAGTTAGCTTCAAATCCAAGCGAAACACATGATTTAGTTCCAAATCAATGCGAAGTAGAAGGCTTAGCTTCAAATCCATGCGACACAAATGATTTAGCTTCAAATCCTTCGATAGAAGTGATATAGCTTCAATACAGGCGAAACAAACGAGTTAGCTTCAAATCCATGCGAAACAAATGTTGTAGCTCCAAATCAATGCGAAGTAGAAGGCTTAGCTACAAATACATGAGAAACAAATGATTTAGCTTCAGATAATTGCGATATAAGTGATATAGCACCAAAAGCAGGCGAAACAGACGAGTTAGCATCAAATCCATGCGAAACGAATGCTTTAGTTTCAAATCAATGCGAAGTAGAAGGCTTAGCTTCAAATCCATGCGAAACAAATGATTTAACTTCACATACTTGCGATATAAATGATATAGCTTCAAATCCATGCGTCACAAATGATTTAGCTTCAAATACTTGCGATATAAATGATATAGCTCCAAATGCAGGCAACACAAACGAGTCAGCTTCAAATATATGCGAAACACATGATTTAGCTTCAAATTCATGCGAAACACATGGTTTAGCTTCATATTCTTGCGAAACAAATGGTTTAGCTTCAGATACCTGTAATAAACATGATTTAGCTTCAACTGCATGCGAAACAAACGAGTTGGCTTTAAATCCATGCGAAACAAATTATTTAGCTACAAATCAATGTGAAGTAGAAGGCATAGCTCCAAATCCATGCGGAACCAATGGTTTAGTTTCAGATACTTGTGATAAACATGATTTAGATTCAAATCAATGCGAAGTAGACGGCGTAGCTTCGAATCCATGCGAGTCAAATGATTTAGTCTCAAATACTTGTGATATTCATGATATAGCTTCCAATGCAGGCGAAACAATCGGGTTAGCTTCAAAGCTATGCGACACAAATGATTTAGCTTCAAATACTTGCGATATAAATGATATTGCTTCAAATAAGGGCGAAACAAACGAGTTAGCTTCAAATCTGTGCGAAACACATGATTTAGCTTCAAATTCATGCGAAACACATGGTTTAGCTTCATATTCTTGCGAAACAAATGGTTTAGCTTCATATATTTGCGATATAAATGATATAGCTTCAAATGCATGCGAAACAAACGAGTTAGCTTCAAATCCAAGCGAAACACATGATTTCGATCCAAATCAATGCGAAGTAGAAGGCTTAGCTTCAAATCCATGCGACACAAATGTTTTAGCTTCAAATACTTGCGATAGAAGTGACATAGCTTCAATGCAGGCGAAAGAAACGAGTTAGCTTCAAAGCCATGCAACACAAATGATTTAGCTTCATATACTTGCGATATAAATGATATAGCTTCAAATGCAGGCGAAACAAACGAGTTAGCTTCAAATCCAAGCGAAACACATGATTTAGTGTCAAATCAATGCGAAGTAGAAGCCTTAGCTTCAACTCCATGCGAAACAAATGATTTAGCTTCACAGACTTGCGATATAAATGATATTGCTTCAAATAAGGGCGAAACAAACGAGTTAGCTTCAAATCTGTGCGAAACACATGATTTAGCTTCAAATTCATGCGAAACACATGGTTTAGCTTCATATTCTTGCGAAACAAATGGTTTAGCTTCATATATTTGCGATATAAATGATATAGCTTCAAATGCATGCGAAACAAACGAGTTAGCTTCAAATCCAAGCGAAACACATGATTTAGTTCCAAATCAATGCGAAGTAGAAGGCTTAGCTTCAAATCCATGCGACACAAATGTTTTAGCTTCAAATACTTGCGATAGAAGTGATATAGCTTCAATGCAGGCGAAAGAAACGAGTTAGCTTCAAAGCCATGCAACACAAATGATTTAGCTTCATATACTTGCGATATAAATGATATAGCTTCAAATGCTGGCGAAACAAACGAGTTAGCTTCAAATCCAACGAAACTCATGGTTTAGTTTCAAATCAATGCGAAGTAGGAGGCTTATCCTCAAAGCCATGCGACACAAATGATTTAGCTTCAAATACTTGCGATATAACTGATATAGCTTCAAATGCAGGCGAAATAAACGAGTTAGCTTCAAATCTGTGCGAAACACATGATTTAGCTTCAAATCCATGCGAACCACTTGATTTAGTTTCAAATAAATGTGAAGTAGAAGGCTTAGCTTCAAATCCATGCGAAACACATGATTTAGTTTCAAATCAATGCGAAGCAGAAGGCTTAGCTTCAAATCCATGCGAAACAAATGATTTAGTTTCACATACTTGCGATATAATTGATATAGCTTCAAATGCAGGCGAAACAAACGAGTTAGCTTCAAATCCAAGCGAAGCACGTGATTTACCTTCAAATTAATGCGAAGTAGAAGGCTTATCCTCAAAGCCATGCGACACAAATGATTTAGCTTCAAATACTTGCGATACAATTGATATAGCTTCAAATGCATGCGAAACAAACGAGTTAGCTTCAAATCCCAGCGAAACACATGATTTAGTTCCAAATCAATGCGAAGTAGAAGGCTTAGCTTCAAATCCATGCGACACAAATGATTTAGCTTCAAATACTTGCGATAGAAGTGATATAGCTTCAATGCAGGCGAAACAAACGAGTTAGCTTCAAAGCCATGCAACACAAATGATTTAGCTTCATATACTTGCGATATAAATGATATAGCTTCAAATGCAGGCGATACAAACGAGTTAGCTTCAAATCCAAGCGAAACACATGGTTTAGTTTCAAATCAATGCGAAGTAGGAGGCTTATCCTCAAAGCCATGCGACACAAATGATTTAGCTTCAAATACTTGCGATAGAAGTGATATAGCTTCAATGCAGGCGAAACAAACGAGTTAACTTCAAAGCCATGCAACACAAACGATTTAGCTTCATATACTTGCGATATAAATGATATAGCTTCAAATGCAGGCGAAACAAACGAGTTAGCTTCAAATCCAAGCGAAACACATGGTTTAGTTTCAAATCAGTGAGAAGTAGGAGGCTTATCCTCAAAGCCATGCGACACAAATGATTTAGCTTCAAATACTTGCGATACAATTGATATAGCTTCAAATGCATGCGAAACAAACGAGTTAGCTTCGAATCCAAGCGAAACACATGATTTAGTTCCAAATCAATGCGAAGTAGAAGGCTTAGCTTCAAATCCAAGCGAAACACATGATTTACCTTCAAATTAATGCGAAGTAGAAGGCTTATTCTCAAAGCCATGCGACACAAATGATTTAGCTTCAAATACTTGCGATATAATTGATATAGCATCAAATGCAGGCGAAACAAACGAGTTAGCTTCAAATCTGTGCGAAACACATGATTTAGCTTCAAATCAATGCGAAGTAGGAGGCTTAGCTTCAAAGCCATGCGACACAAATGGTTTAGCTTCAAATACTTGCGATACAATTGATATAGCTTCAAATGCATGCGAAACAAACGAGTTAGCTTCAAATCCAAGCGAAACACATGATTTAGTTCCAAATCAATGCGAAGTAGAAGGCTTAGCTTCAAATCCAAGCGAAACACATGATTTACCTTCAAATTAATGCGAAGTAGAAGGCTTATCCTCAAAGCCATGCGACACAAATGATTCAGCTTCAAATACTTGCGATATAATTGATTTAGCTTCAAATGCAAGCGAAACAAACGAGTTAGATTCAAATCCAAGCAAAACAGATGATTTAGTTTCAAATCAATGCGAAGTAGAAGGCTTAGCTTCAAATCCATGCGACACAAATGATTTAGCTTCAAATACTTGCGATAGAAGTGATATAGCTTCAATGCAGTCGAAACAAACGAGTTAGCTTCAAAGCCATGCAACACAAATGATTTAGCTTCATATACTTGCGATATAAATGATATAGCTTCAAATGCAGGCGAAACAAACGAGTTAGCTTCAAATCCAAGAGAAACACATGGTTTAGTTTCAAATCAATGCGAAGTAGGAGGCTTATCCTCAAAGCCATACGACGCAAATGATTTAGCTTCAAATACTTGCGATATAACTGATATAGCTTCAAATGCAGGCGAAATAAACGAGTTAGCTTCAAATCTGTGCGAAACACATGATTTAGCTTCAAATCCATGCGAACCACATGATTTAGTTTCAAATCAATGTGAAGTAGAAGGCTTAGCTTCAAATCCATGCGAAACACATGATTTAGTTTCAAATCAATGCGAAGCAGAAGGCTTAGCTTCAAATCCATGCGAAACAAATGATTTAGTTTCACATACTTGCGATATAAATGATATAGCTTCAAATGCTGGCGAAACAAATGAGTTAGGTTCAAATCCAAGCGAAGCACGTGATTTACCTTCAAATTAATGCGAAGTAGAAGGCTTATCCACAAAGCCATGCGACACAAATGATTTAGCTTCAAATACTTGCGATACAATTGATATAGCTTCAAATGCATGCGAAACACATGGTTTAGCTTCATATTCTTGCGAAACAAATGGTTTAGCTTCAGATACCTGTAATAAACATGATTTAGCTTCAACTGCATGCGAAACAAACGAGTTGGCTTTAAATCCATGCGAAACAAATTATTTAGCTACAAATCAATGCGAAGTAGAAGGCATAGCTCCAAATCCATACGGAACCAATGGTTTAGTTTCAGATACTTGTGATAAACATGATTTAGATTCAACTGCATGCGAAACAAACGAGTTAGCTTCAAATCCATGCGAAACACATGATTTAGTTTCAAATCAATGCGAAGTAGACGGCGTAGCTTCGAATCCATGCGAGTCAAATGATTTAGTCTCAAATACTTCTGATATTCATGATATAGCTTCCAATGCAGGCGAAACAATCGGGTTAGCTTCAAAGCTATGCGACACAAATGATTTAGCTTCAAATACTTGCGATATAATTGATATAGCTTCAAATGCAGGCGAAACAAACGAGTTAGCTTCAAATCTTTGCGAAACACATGATTTAGCTTCAAATTCATGCGAAACACATGGTGTAGTTCATATTCTTGCGAATCAAATGGTTGAGATTCAGATACTTGTGATAAACATGATTTAGCCTCTAATGCAGGCGAAACAAACGAGTTAACTTCAAATCCAAGCGAAACGTATGATTTAGTTTCAAATCAATGCGAAGTATTCGGCATAGCTCCAAATCCATGCGAAACAAATGATTTAGCTTCACATACTTGCGATATAAATGATATAGCTTCAAATGCAGGCGATACAAACGAGTTAGCTTCAAATCCAAGCGAAACATATGATTTAGTTTCAAATCAATGCGAAGTAGTAGGCATAGCTCCAAATCCATGCGAAACAAATGATTTCGCTTCACATACTTGCGATATAAATGATATACCTTCAAATCCAGGCAAAACAAACGAGTTAGCTTCAAATCCATGCGAAACACATGATTTAGCTTCAAATTGATGCGAAACACGTGGTTTAGCTTCATATGCTTGCGAAACAAGTGGTTTAGCTTCAGATACTTGTGATAAACTTGATTTAGCTTCAACTGCAAGCGAAACAAACGAGTTAGTTTAAAATGCAAGAGAAACACATGATTTAGCTTCAAATCAATGCGAAGTAGAAGGCTTAGCTTCAAATCCATGCGATACGAATGATTTAGCTTCAAATACTTGCGGTATAAATGATGTAGCTTCAAATGCAGGCGAAACAACCGAGTTAACTTCAAATCCATGCGAAACACATGATTGTGCTTCAAATCAATGCGAAACACATGGTTTAGATTCATATTCTTGCGAAACAAATGGGTTATCTTCAAATACTTGTGATATTCATGATTTAACTTCGACTGCATGCGGAACAAACGAATTAGCTTCAAATCCATGCGAAATACATGATTTAGCTTCAAATCAAGGCGATGTAGAAGGTTTTGCTTCAAATTCATGCAAAACACATGATTTGGCTGCAAATCAAAGCGAAGTAGAAGGATTAGCTTCAAAGCCATGCGACACAAATGATTTAGCTTCGAATACCTGCGATATAATTGATACAGCTTCAAATGCAGACGAAAAAAAGAGTTAGCTTCAAATCCGAGCGAAACACATGATTTAGTTCCAAATCAATGCGAAGTAGAAGGCTTAGCTTCAAATCCAAGCGAAACACATGATTTACCTTCAAATTAATGCGAAGTAGAAGACTTATCCTCAAAGCCATGCGACACAAATGATTCAGCTTCAAATACTTGCGATATAATTGATTTAGCTTCAAATGCAGGCGAAACAAACGAGTTAGCTTCAAATCCAGGCGAAACACATGGTTTAGCTTCATATTCTTCCGAAACAAATGGTTTAGCTTCATATACTTGAGATATAAATGATATAGCTTCAAATGCAGGCGAAACAGACGAGTTAGCTTCAAATCCCAGCGAAAAACATGGTTTAGTTTCAAATCAATGCGAAGTAGAAGGCTTAGCTACAAATACATGAGAAAGAAATGATTTAGCTTCAGATAATTGCGATATAAGTGATATAGCACCAAAAGCAGGCGAAACAGACGAGTTAGCATCAAATCCATGCGAAACAAATGCTTTAGGTTTAGATACTTGCAATATAAGGGATGGAGCTTCAAATGCAGGAGAAACTATCGAGTTAGCTCCAAATCCATGCGAAACAAATGAGTTAGCTACAAATAAATGCGAAGTAGAAGGCTTAGCTCCAAATCCATGCGGAACCAATGATTTAGATTCAAATACTTGCGATTAAGTGATATAGAGTCAACTGCAGGCGATACAAACGTGTTAGCTACAAATCCATGCAAGAAACATGACTAACTTCAAATCAATGCGATATTGAATGTCTAGATCCAAATCCATGCGAAACACATACTTTAGCTGCAAATCAATGCGATGTGGAAGATTCTGCTTCAAATCCATGCGAAACACATGATTTAGTTTCAAATCAATGTGAAGTAGAACGCTTAGCTTCAAATCCATGCGAAACACATGATTTAGCTTCACATACTTGCGATATAAATGATATAGCTTCAAATGCAAGGAGAAACAAACGAGTTAGCTTCAAATCCGAGCGATACACATGATTTAGTTTCAAATCAATGCGAAGTAGAAGGCTTCGCTTCAAATCGATGCGTAACAAATGATTTAGCTTCAAATACTTGCGATATAAATGATATAGCTTCAAATGCAGGAGAAACAAACGAGTTAGCTTCAAATCTATGCGAAACACATGATTTAGCTTCAAATCCAAGCGAAACACATGGTTTAGCTTCATATTCTTGCGAAACACATGATTTAGCTTCAAATAAACGCGATGTAGAAAGTTTGGCTTCATAAACCGTGCGAAACAAATGATTTCGCTTCAAATACTTGCGATATAAATGATATAGCACCAAAAGCAGGCGAAACAGAGGAGTAAGCATCATATCCATGCGAAACAAATGCTTTAGGTTCAGATACTTATGATATAAGTGATATAGCTTCAAATGCAGGAGAAACTGTCGAGTTAGCTCCAAATGCATGCGAAACAAATGATTTAGCTACAAATCAATGCGAAGTAGAAGGCTTAGCTTCAAATTCATGCGGAACCAATGATTTAGATTCAAATACATGCGATATAAGTGATATAGAGTCAACTGCAGGCGACGCAATCGAGTTAGCTACAAATCCATGCAAAAACATGACAAACTTCAAATCAATGCGATATAGAAGGTCTAGCACCAAATCCATGCGAAACACATGATTTAGCTGCAAATCAACGCGATGTGGAAGATTTTGCTCCAAATCCATGCGAAACACATGATTTAGTTCCAAATCAATGTGAAGTAGAAGGCGTAGCTTCAAATCCATGCGACACAATTTATTTAGCTTCAAATATTTTGCGATATAATTGATAAAACTTCAAATGCAGGCGAAACAAACGAGTTAGTTTCAAATCCAAGCAAAACACATGATTTAGTTTCAAATCAATGCGAAGTAGAAGGCTTTGCTTCAAATCCATGCGGAACCAATGATTTAGATTCAAATACTTGCGATTAAGTGATATAGAGTCAACTGCAGGCGATACAAACGTGTTAGCTACAAATCCATGCAAAAACATGACAAACTTCAAATCAATGCGATATAAAAGGTCTAGCTCCAAATCCATGCGAAACACATGATTAGAGCTGCAAATCAATGCGATGTGGAAGGTTCTGCTTCAAATCCATGCGAAACAAATGATTTAGCATCAGATACTTGCGATATAAGTGATGTAGCTTCAAATGCAGAGGAAACAATCGAGTTAGCTTCAAATCCAAGCGAAGCACGTGATTTACCTTCAAATTAATGCGAAGTAGAAGGCTTATCCTCAAAGCAATGCGACACAAATGATTTAGCTTCAAATACTTGCGATACAATTGATATAGCTTCAAACGCATGCGAAACAAACGAGTTAGCTTCAAATCCAAGCGAAACACATGATTTAGTAACAAATCAATGCGAAGTAGAAGGTTTAGCTTCAAATCCAAGCGAAACACATGATATTCCTTCAAATTAATGCGAAGTAGAAGGCTTATTCTCAAAGCCATGCGACACAAATGATTTAGCTTCAAATACTTGCGATATAATTGATATAGCTTCAAATGCAGGCGAAACAAACGAGTTAGCTTCAAATCTGTGCGAAACACATGATTTAGCTTCAAATTCATGCGAAACACATGGTTTAGCTTCATATTCTTGCGAAACAAATGGTTTAGATTCAGATACTTGTGATAAACATAATTTAGCTTCAAATGCAGGCGAAACAAACGAGTTAGTTTCACATCCATGCGAAACACATGATTTAGCTTCAAATCCATGCGAAACACATGATTTAGTTTCAAATCAATGCGAAGTAGTCGACATAACTTCATATCCATGCGGAACAAATGATTTAGCTTCACATACTAGCGATATAAATGATATAGCCTCAAATGCAGGCGAAACAAACGAGTTAGCTTCAAATCCAAGCGAAGCACGTGATTTACCTTCAAATTAATGCGTAGTAGAAGGCTTATCCTCAAAGCAATGCGACACAAATGATTTAGCTTCAAATTCTTGCGATACAATTGATGTAGCTTCAAATGCATGCGAAACAAACGAGTTAGCTTCAAATCCAAGCGAAACACATGATTTAGTACCAAATCAATGCGAAGTAGAAGGTTTAGCTTCAAATCCAAGCGAAACACATGATATTCCTTCAAATTAATGCGAAGTAGAAGGCTTATTCTCAAAGCCATGCGACACAAATGATTTAGCTTCAAATACTTGCGATATAATTGATATAGCTTCAACTGCATGCAAAACAAACGAGTTACCTTCAAATCCACGCGAAACACATGATTTAGCTTCAAATCAATGCGATGTAGAAGGTTTAGCGTCAAATCCCATGCGAATCAAATGGTTTAGATTCAAATACTTGTGATATACATGATTTAGCTTCAACTGCATGCGACACAAACGAGTTAGCTTCAAATCCATGCGAAACACATGATTTAGCTTCAAATCAATGCGAAGTAGAAGGCTTAGCTTCAAAGCCATGCGACACAAATGGTTTAGCTTCAAATACTTGCGATATAATTGATATAGCTTCAAATGCATGCGAAACAAACGAGTTAGCTTCAACTCCGAGCGAAACACATGATTTAGGTCCAAATCAATGCGAAGTAGAAGGCTTAGCTTCAAATCCAAGCGAAACACATGATATTCCTTCAAATTAATGCGAAGTAGAAGGCTTATTCTCAAAGCCATGCGACACAAATGATTTAGCTTCAAATACTTGCGATATAATTGATATAGCTTCAAATGCAGGCGAAACAAACGAGTTAGCTTCAAATCTGTGCGAAACACATGATTTAGCTTCAAATTCATGCGAAACACATGGTTTAGCTTCATATTCTTGCGAAAAAAAAGGTTTAGATTCAGATACTTGTGATAAACATGATTTAGCTTCAAATGCAGGCGAAACAAACGAGTTGCCTTCAAATCCAAGCTAAACACCTGATTTACCTTCAAATTAATGCAAAGTAGAAGGCTTATCTTCAAAGCCATGCGACACAAATGATTTAGCTTCAAATACTTGCGATATAATTGATATAGCTTCAAATGCAGGCGAAACAAACGAGTTAGTTTCACATCCATGCGAAACACATGATTTAGCTTCAAATTAATGCGTAGTAGAAGGCTTATCCTCAAAGCAATGCGACACAAATGATTTAGCTTCAAATACTTGCGATACAATTGATGTAGCTTCAAATGCATGCGAAACAAACGAGTTAGCTTCAAATCCAAGCGAAACACATGATTTAGTACCAAATCAATGCGAAGTAGAAGGTTTAGCTTCAAATCCAAGCGAAACACATGATATTCCTTCAAATTAATGCGAAGTAGAAGGCTTATTCTCAAAGCCATGCGACACAAATGATTTAGCTTCAAATACTTGCGATATAATTGATATAGCTTCAACTGCATGCAAAACAAACGAGTTACCTTCAAATCCACGCGAAACACATGATTTAGCTTCAAATCAATGCGATGTAGAAGGTTTAGCGTCAAATCCCATGCGAATCAAATGGTTTAGATTCAAATACTTGTGATATACATGATTTAGCTTCAACTGCATGCGACACAAACGAGTTAGCTTCAAATCCATGCGAAACACATGATTTAGCTTCAAATCAATGCGAAGTAGAAGGCTTAGCTTCAAAGCCATGCGACACAAATGGTTTAGCTTCAAATACTTGCGATATAATTGATATAGCTTCAAATGCATGCGAAACAAACGAGTTAGCTTCAACTCCGAGCGAAACACATGATTTAGGTCCAAATCAATGCGAAGTAGAAGGATTAGCTTCAAATCCAAGCGAAACACATGATATTCCTTCAAATTAATGCGAAGTAGAAGGCTTATTCTCAAAGCCATGCGACACAAATGATTTAGCTTCAAATACTTGCGATATAATTGATATAGCTTCAAATGCAGGCGAAACAAACGAGTTAGCTTCAAATCTGTGCGAAACACATGATTTAGCTTCAAATTCATGCGAAACACATGGTTTAGCTTCATATTCTTGCGAAAAAAAAGGTTTAGATTCAGATACTTGTGATAAACATGATTTAGCTTCAAATGCAGGCGAAACAAACGAGTTGCCTTCAAATCCAAGCTAAACACCTGATTTACCTTCAAATTAATGCAAAGTAGAAGGCTTATCTTCAAAGCCATGCGACACAAATGATTTAGCTTCAAATACTTGCGATATAATTGATATAGCTTCAAATGCAGGCGAAACAAACGAGTTAGTTTCACATCCATGCGAAACACATGATTTAGCTTCAAATCCATGCGAAACACATGATTTAGTTTCAAATCTATGCGAAGTAGTCGACATAGCTTCATATCCATGCGGAACAAATGATTTAGCTTCACATACTAGCGATATAAATGATATAGCCTCAAATGCAGGCGAAACAAACGAGTTAGCTTCAAATCCAAGCGAAGCACGTGATTTACCTTCAAATTAATGCGAAGTAGAAGGCTTATCCTCAAAGCAATGCGACACAAATGATTTAGCTTCAAATACTTGCGATACAATTGATATAGCTTCAAATGCATGCGAAACAAACGAGTTAGCTTCAAATCCAAGCGAAACACATGATTTAGTACCAAATCAATGCGAAGTAGAAGGTTTAGCTTCAAATCCAAGCGAAACACATGATATTCCTTCAAATTAATGCGAAGTAGAAGGCTTATTCTCAAAGCCATGCGACACAAATGATTTAGTTTCAGATACTTGCGATATAATCGATATAGCTTCAAATGCTGGCGAAACAAAAGAGTTAGCTTCTAATCCATGCGAAACACATGATTTAGCTTCAAATCAATGCGAAGTAGAAGGCGTAGCTTCAAATCCATGCGGAACAAATAATTTAGCTTCAAATACTTGCGATATAACTCATATAGATTCAACTGCAGGCGAAACAAACGAGATAGCTTCAAATCCATGCGAAACAAATGATTTTTCTTCCAATATTTTCGAAACAAGTGAAGTAGCTTCAAATGCAGGCAAAACAAACGAGTTAGCTTCAAATCCATGCGGAACACATGATTTAGCTTCAAATCCAAGCGAAACACATGGTTTAGCTTCATATTCTTGCGAAACACACGATTTAGCTTCAAATAAACGCGATGTAGAAAGTTTGGCTTCATAAACCGTGCGAAACAAATGATTTCGCTTCAAATACTTGCGATATAAATGATATAGCACCAAAAGCAGGCGAAACAGAGGAGTAAGCATCATATCCATGCGAAACAAATGCTTTAGGTTCAGATACTTATGATATAAGTGATATAGCTTCAAATGCAGGAGAAACTGTCGAGTTAGCTCCAAATGCATGCGAAACAAATGATTTAGCTACAAATCAATGCGAAGTAGAAGGCTTAGCTTCAAATTCATGCGGAACCAATGATTTAGATTCAAATACATGCGATATAAGTGATATAGAGTCAACTGCAGGCGACGCAATCGAGTTAGCTACAAATCCATGCAAAAACATGACAAACTTCAAATCAATGCGATATAGAAGGTCTAGCACCAAATCCATGCGAAACACATGATTTAGCTGCAAATCAACGCGATGTGGAAGATTTTGCTTCAAATCCATGCGAAACACATGATTTAGTTCCAAATCAATGTGAAGTAGAAGGCGTAGCTTCAAATCCATGCGACACAATTTATTTAGCTTCAAATATTTTGCGATATAATTGATAAAACTTCAAATGCAGGCGAAACAAACGAGTTAGTTTCAAATCCAAGCAAAACACATGATTTAGTTTCAAATCAATGCGAAGTAGAAGGCTTTGCTTCAAATCCATGCGGAACCAATGATTTAGATTCAAATACTTGCGATTAAGTGATATAGAGTCAACTGCAGGCGATACAAACGTGTTAGCTACAAATCCATGCAAAAACATGACAAACTTCAAATCAATGCGATATAAAAGGTCTAGCTCCAAATCCATGCGAAACACATGATTAGAGCTGCAAATCAATGCGATGTGGAAGGTTCTGCTTCAAATCCATGCGAAACAAATGATTTAGCATCAGATACTTGCGATATAAGTGATGTAGCTTCAAATGCAGAGGAAACAATCGAGTTAGCTTCAAATCCAAGCGAAGCACGTGATTTACCTTCAAATTAATGCGAAGTAGAAGGCTTATCCTCAAAGCAATGCGACACAAATGATTTAGCTTCAAATACTTGCGATACAATTGATATAGCTTCAAATGCATGCGAAACAAACGAGTTAGCTTCAAATCCAAGCGAAACACATGATTTAGTAACAAATCAATGCGAAGTAGAAGGTTTAGCTTCAAATCCAAGCGAAACACATGATATTCCTTCAAATTAATGCGAAGTAGAAGGCTTATTCTCAAAGCCATGCGACACAAATGATTTAGCTTCAAATACTTGCGATATAATTGATATAGCTTCAAATGCAGGCGAAACAAACGAGTTAGCTTCAAATCTGTGCGAAACACATGATTTAGCTTCAAATTCATGCGAAACACATGGTTTAGCTTCAAATTCTTGCGAAACAAATGGTTTAGATTCAGATACTTGTGATAAACATAATTTAGCTTCAAATGCAGGCGAAACAAACGAGTTAGTTTCACATCCATGCGAAACACATGATTTAGCTTCAAATCCATGCGAAACACATGATTTAGTTTCAAATCAATGCGAAGTAGTCGACATAGCTTCATATCCATGCGGAACAAATGATTTAGCTTCACATACTAGCGATATAAATGATATAGCCTCAAATGCAGGCGAAACAAACGAGTTAGCTTCAAATCCAAGCGAAGCACGTGATTTACCTTCAAATTAATGCGAAGTAGAAGGCTTATCCTCAAAGCAATGCGACACAAATGATTTAGCTTCAAATACTTGCGATACAATTGATATAGCTTCAAATGCATGCGAAACAAACGAGTTAGCTTCAAATCCAAGCGAAACACATGATTTAGTACCAAATCAATGCGATGTAGAAGGTTTAGCTTCAAATCCAAGCGAAACACATGATATTCCTTCAAATTAATGCGAAGTAGAAGGCTTATTCTCAAAGCCATGCGACACAAATGATTTAGTTTCAAATACTTGCGATATAATCGATATAGCTTCAAATGCTGGCGAAACAAAAGAGTTAGCTTCTAACCCATGCGAAACACATGATTTAGCTTCAAATCAATGCGAAGTAGAAGGCGTAGCTTCAAATCCATGCGGAACAAATAATTTAGCTTCAAATACTTGCGATATAACTGATATAGATTCAACTGCAGGCGAAACAAACGAGATAGCTTCAAATCCATGCGAAACAAATGATTTTTCTTCCAATATTTTCGAAACAAGTGAAGTAGCTTCAAATGCAGGCAAAACAAACGAGTTAGCTTCAAATCCATGCGGAACACATGATTTAGCTTCAAATCCAAGCGAAACACATGGTTTAGCTTCATATTCTTGCGAAACACATGATTTAGCTTCAAATAAACGCGATGTAGAAAGTTTGGCTTCATAAACCGTGCGAAACAAATGATTTCGCTTCAAATACTTGCGATATAAATGATATAGCACCAAAAGCAGGCGAAACAGAGGAGTAAGCATCATATCCATGCGAAACAAATGCTTTAGGTTCAGATACTTATGATATAAGTGATATAGCTTCAAATGCAGGAGAAACTGTCGAGTTAGCTCCAAATGCATGCGAAACAAATGATTTAGCTACAAATCAATGCGAAGTAGAAGGCTTAGCTTCAAATTCATGCGGAACCAATGATTTAGATTCAAATACATGCGATATAAGTGATATAGAGTCAACTGCAGGCGACGCAATCGAGTTAGCTACAAATCCATGCAAAAACATGACAAACTTCAAATCAATGCGATATAGAAGGTCTAGCACCAAATCCATGCGAAACACATGATTTAGCTGCAAATCAACGCGATGTGGAAGATTTTGCTTCAAATCCATGCGAAACACATGATTTAGTTCCAAATCAATGTGAAGTAGAAGGCGTAGCTTCAAATCCATGCGACACAATTTATTTAGCTTCAAATATTTTGCGATATAATTGATAAAACTTCAAATGCAGGCGAAACAAACGAGTTAGTTTCAAATCCAAGCAAAACACATGATTTAGTTTCAAATCAATGCGAAGTAGAAGGCTTTGCTTCAAATCCATGCGGAACCAATGATTTAGATTCAAATACTTGCGATTAAGTGATATAGAGTCAACTGCAGGCGATACAAACGTGTTAGCTACAAATCCATGCAAAAACATGACAAACTTCAAATCAATGCGATATAAAAGGTCTAGCTCCAAATCCATGCGAAACACATGATTAGAGCTGCAAATCAATGCGATGTGGAAGGTTCTGCTTCAAATCCATGCGAAACAAATGATTTAGCATCAGATACTTGCGATATAAGTGATGTAGCTTCAAATGCAGAGGAAACAATCGAGTTAGCTTCAAATCCAAGCGAAGCACGTGATTTACCTTCAAATTAATGCGAAGTAGAAGGCTTATCCTCAAAGCAATGCGACACAAATGATTTAGCTTCAAATACTTGCGATACAATTGATATAGCTTCAAATGCATGCGAAACAAACCAGTTAGCTTCAAATCCAAGCGAAACACATGCTTTAGTAACAAATCAATGCGAAGTAGAAGGTTTAGCTTCAAATCCAAGCGAAACACATGATATTCCTTCAAATTAATGCGAAGTAGAAGGCTTATTCTCAAAGCCATGCGACACAAATGATTTAGCTTCAAATACTTGCGATATAATTGATATAGCTTCAAATGCAGGCGAAACAAACGAGTTAGCTTCAAATCTGTGCGAAACACATGATTTAGCTTCAAATTCATGCGAAACACATGGCTTAGCTTCAAATTCTTGCGAAACAAATGGTTTAGATTCAGATACTTGTGATAAACATAATTTAGCTTCAAATGCAGGCGAAACAAACGAGTTAGTTTCACATCCATGCGAAACACATGATTTAGCTTCAAATCCATGCGAAACACATGATTTAGTTTCAAATCAATGCGAAGTAGTCGACATAGCTTCATATCCATGCGGAACAAATGATTTAGCTTCACATACTAGCGATATAAATGATATAGCCTCAAATGCAGGCGAAACAAACGAGTTAGCTTCAAATCCAAGCGAAGCACGTGATTTACCTTCAAATTAATGCGTAGTAGAAGGCTTATCCTCAAAGCAATGCGACACAAATGATTTAGCTTCAAATACTTGCGATACAATTGATGTAGCTTCAAATGCATGCGAAACAAACGAGTTAGCTTCAAATCCAAGCGAAACACATGATTTAGTACCAAATCAATGCGAAGTAGAAGGTTTAGCTTCAAATCCAAGCGAAACACATGATATTCCTTCAAATTATTGCGAAGTAGAAGGCTTATTCTCAAAGCCATGCGACACAAATGATTTAGCTTCAAATACTTGCGATATAATTGATATAGCTTCAACTGCATGCAAAACAAACGAGTTACCTTCAAATCCACGCGAAACACATGATTTAGCTTCAAATCAATGCGATGTAGAAGGTTTAGCATCAAATCCCATGCGAATCAAATGGTTTAGATTCAAATACTTGTGATATACATGATTTAGCTTCAACTGCATGCGACACAAACGAGTTAGCTTCAAATCCATGCGAAACACATGATTTAGCTTCAAATCAATGCGAAGTAGAAGGCTTAGCTTCAAAGCCATGCGACACAAATGGTTTAGCTTCAAATACTTGCGATATAATTGATATAGCTTCAAATGCATGCGAAACAAACGAGTTAGCTTCAACTCCGAGCGAAACACATGATTTAGGTCCAAATCAATGCGAAGTAGAAGGCTTAGCTTCAAATCCAAGCGAAACACATGATTTACCTTCAAATTAATGCGAAGTAGAAGGCTTATCCTCAAAGCCATGCGACACAAATGATTCAGCTTCAAATACTTGCGATATAATTGATTTAGCTTCAAATGCAGGCGAAACAAACGAGTTAGCTTCAAATCCGAGCGAAACACATGATTTAGGTCCAAATCAGTGCGAAGTAGAAGGCTTAGCTTCAAATCCAAGCGAAACACATGATATTCCTTCAAATTAATGCGAAGTAGAAGGCTTATTCTCAAAGCCATGCGACACAAATGATTTAGCTTCAAATACTTGCGATATAATTGATATAGCATCAAATGCAGGCGAAACAAACGAGTTAGCTTCAAATCTGTGCGAAACACATGATTTAGCTTCAAATCAATGCAAAGTAGAAGGCTTATTCTCAAAGCCATAAGACACAAATGATTTAGCTTCAAATACTTGCGATATAATTGATATAGCATCAAATGCAGGCGAAACAAACGAGTTAGCTTCAAATCTGTGCGAAACACATGATTTAGCTTCAAATCAATGCAAAGTAGAAGGCTTATCTTCAATGCCATGCGACACAAATGATTTAGCTTCAAATACTTGCGATATAATTGATATAGCATCAAATGCAGGCGAAACAAACGAGTTAGCTTCAAATCTGTGCGAAACACATGATTTAGCTTCAAATCAATGCAAAGTAGAAGGCTTATCTTCAATGCCATGCGACACAAATGATTTAGCTTCAAATACTTGCGATATAATTGATTTAGCTTCAAATGCAGGCGAAACAAACGAGTTAGCTTCAAATCCGAGCGAAACACATGATTTAGGTCCAAATCAATGCGAAGTAGAAGGCTTAGCTTCAAATCCAAGCGAAACACATGATATTCCTTCAAATTAATGCGAAGTAGAAGGCTTATTCTCAAAGCCATGCGACACAAATGATTTAGCTTCAAATACTTGCGATATAATTGATATAGCATCAAATGCAGGCGAAACAAACGAGTTAGCTTCAAATCTGTGCGAAACACATGATTTAGCTTCAAATCAATGCAAAGTAGAAGGCTTATCTTCAATGCCATGCGACACAAATGATTTAGCTTCAAATACTTGCGATATAATTGATATAGCTTCAAATGCAGGCGAAACAAACGAGTTAGCTTCAAATCTGTGCGAAACACATGATTTAGCTTCAAATTCATGCGAAACACATGGTTTAGCTTCATATTCTTGCGAAAAAAAAGGTTTAGATTCAGATACTTGTGATAAACATGATTTAGCTTCAAATGCAGGCGAAACAAACGAGTTGCCTTCAAATCCAAGCTAAACACCTGATTTACCTTCAAATTAATGCAAAGTAGAAGGCTTATCTTCAAAGCCATGCGACACAAATGATTTAGCTTCAAATACTTGCGATATAATTGATATAGCTTCAAATGCAGGCGAAACAAACGAGTTAGTTTCACATCCATGCGAAACACATGATTTAGCTTCAAATCCATGCGAAACACATGATTTAGTTTCAAATCTATGCGAAGTAGTCGACATAGCTTCATATCCATGCGGAACAAATGATTTAGCTTCACATACTAGCGATATAAATGATATAGCCTCAAATGCAGGCGAAACAAACGAGTTAGCTTCAAATCCAAGCGAAGCACGTGATTTACCTTCAAATTAATGCGAAGTAGAAGGCTTATCCTCAAAGCAATGCGACACAAATGATTTAGCTTCAAATACTTGCGATACAATTGATATAGCTTCAAATGCATGCGAAACAAACGAGTTAGCTTCAAATCCAAGCGAAACACATGATTTAGCTTCAAATCAATGCGAAGTAGAAGGCTTAGCTTCAAAGCCATGCGACACAAATGGTTTAGCTTCAAATACTTGCGATATAATTGATATAGCTTCAAATGCATGCGAAACAAACGAGTTAGCTTCAATTCCAAGCGAAACACATGATTTAGTACCAAATCAATGCGAAGTAGAAGGTTTAGCTTCAAATCCAAGCGAAACACATGATATTCCTTCAAATTAATGCGAAGTAGAAGGCTTATTCTCAAAGCCATGCGACACAAATGATTTAGTTTCAAATACTTGCGATATAATCGATATAGCTTCAAATGCTGGCGAAACAAAAGAGTTAGCTTCTAATCCATGCGAAACACATGATTTAGCTTCAAATCAATGCGAAGTAGAAGGCGTAGCTTCAAATCCATGCGGAACAAATAATTTAGCTTCAAATACTTGCGATATAACTGATATAGATTCAACTGCAGGCGAAACAAACGAGATAGCTTCAAATCCATGCGAAACAAATGATTTTTCTTCCAATATTTTCGAAACAAGTGAAGTAGCTTCAAATGCAGGCAAAACAAACGAGTTAGCTTCAAATCCATGCGGAACACATGATTTAGCTGCAAATCAATGCGAAGCACATGGTTTAGCTTCATGTTCTTGCGCAACAAGTGGTTTAGCTTCAGATAATTGTGATAAACATGATTTAGCTTCAACTGCATGCGAAACAAACGAGTTAGCTTCAAATCCATGCCAAACACACGATTTAGCTTCATATCAATGCGAAGTAGGAGGCGTAGCTTCAAATCCACGTGACACCAATAATTTAGCTTCAAATACTTGCGATGTAATTGATAAAGCTTCAAATGCAGGCGAAACAAACGAGTTAGCTTCAAATCCATGCGAAACACATGATTTAGTTTCAAATCAATGCGAAATAGAAGGCTTAGCTTCAAATCCATGCGAAACAAATGATTTAGCTTCGGATACTTGCGACATAAGTGATATAGCTTCAAATGCAGGGGAAACAAACGAGTTAGCTTCAAATCTGTGCGAAACACATGATTTAGCTTCAAATCAATGCGAAGTAGAAGGCATTGCTTCAAATCCATGCAAAACAAATGATATAGCTTCAAATACTTGCGATATAAATGAAATAGCTTCAAATGCATGCAAAACAAACTAGTTAGCTTCAAATCCATGCGAAACATATGATTAGCTTCAAATCCATGCGAAACACACGGTTTAGCTTCATATTCTTGCGAAACAAATGGCTTAGCTTCAGATACTTGTGATAAACATGATTTACCTTCAACTGCATGCGAAACATCGAGTTAGCTTCAAATCCAAGGGAAACAAATGATTTAGCTACAAATCAATGCGAAGTAGAAGGCTTAGCTTCAAAGCGATGCGACACAAATGATTTAGCTTCAAATACTTGCGATATAATCGATATAGCTTCAAATGCTGGCGAAACAAAAGAGTTAGCTTCTAATCCATGCGAAACACATGATTTAGCTTCAAATCAATGCGAAGTAGAAGGCGTAGCTTCAAATCCATGCGGAACAAATAATTTAGCTTCAAATACTTGCGATATAACTGATATAGATTCAACTGCAGGCGAAACAAACGAGATAGCTTCAAATCCATGCGAAACAAATGATTTTTCTTCCAATATTTTCGAAACAAGTGAAGTAGCTTCATATGCAGGCAAAACAAACGAGTTAGCTTCAAATCCATGCGGAACACATGATTTAGCTGCAAATCAATGCGAAGCACATGGTTTAGCTTCATGTTCTTGCGCAACAAGTGGTTTAGCTTCAGATACTTGTGATAAACATGATTTAGCTTCAACTGCATGTGAAACAAACGAGTTAGCTTCAAATCCATGCCAAACACACGATTTAGCTTCATATCAATGCGAAGTAGAAGGCATTGCTTCAAATCCATGCAAAACAAATGATATAGCTTCAAATACTTGCGATATAAATGAAATAGCTTCAAATGCATGCAAAACAAACTAGTTAGCTTCAAATCCATGCGAAACATATGATTAGCTTCAAATCCATGCGAAACACACGGTTTAGCTTCATATGCTTGCGAAACAAGTGGTTTATCTTCAGATACATGTGATAAACATGATTTAGCTTCAACTGCATGCGAAACAAACGAGTTAGTATAAAATCCAAGAGAAACACACGATTTAGCTTCAAATCAATGCGAATTGGAAGGCTTAGCTTCAAATCGATGCCATACGAATGATTTAGCTTCAAATACTTGCGATAGAAATGATATAGCTTCAAATGCAGGCGAAACAAACGAGTTAGCTTCAAGTCTATGCGAAACACATGATTTAGTTTCAAATCAATGCGAAGTAGAAGGCTTAGCTTCAAATACATGCGACACAAATGATTTAGCTTCAAATACTTGCGATATAGTTGACAAAGATTCAACTGCATGCGGAACAAACGAGTTAGTTTAAAATCCAAGAGAAACACACGATTTAGCTTCAAATCAATGCGAAGTAGAAGGCTTAGCTTCAAATCGATGCGATACGAATGAGTTAGCTTAAAATACCTGCGATAGAAGTGATATAGCTTCAAATGCAGTCGAAACAAACGAGGTAGCTTCAAATCCATACGAAACAAATGATCTACCTTCAAACTAATGCAAAGTAGAAGGTTTATCTTCAAAGCCATGCGACACAAATGATTTAGCTTCAAATACTTGTTATATAATTGATATAGCTTCAAATGCAGGCGAATCAAACGAGTTAGCTTCAAATACCTGCGATAGAAGTGATACAGCTTCAAATGCAGGCGAAACAAACGAGTTAGCTTCAAGTCTATGCGAAACACATGATTTAGCTTCAAATTCATGGGAAACACGTGGTTTAGCTTCATATTCTTGCGAAACAAATGGTTTAGATTCAAATCCAAGCGGAACATATGGTTTAGCTTCATATTCTTGCGGAACAAATGATTTAGCTTCAAATACTTGCGATATAAGTGATATAGATTCAACAGCAGGCGAAACAAACGAGGTAGCTTCAAATCCATGCGAAACGAATGATTTTTCTTCAAATACTTGAGATACAAGTGAACTAGCTTCAAATGCAGGCGAAACAAACCAGGTAGCTCCAATTCCATGCGAAACACATGATTTAGCTTAAATTTCTTGCAAAACAAATGATTTAGCTTCAAATACTTGCGATATAAATGATATAACATCAAATGCAGGCAAAACAAACGAGTTAGCTTCAGATCCATGCGGAACACAAGATTTAGCTTCAAATCATTGCCAAACACGTGGTTTAGCTTCATATACTTGCGAAACAAGTGGTTCAGCTTCAGATACTTGTGATAAACATGATTTAGCTTCAACTGCATGCGAAACAATCGCATTAGCTTCAAATCCAAGGGAAACAAACGATTTAGCTACAAATCCATGCGGAACACATGATTTAGCTTCAAATCAATGCGAAGCACATGGTTTAGCTTCATATGCTTGCGAAACAAGTGGTGTATCTTCAGATACATGTGATAAACATGATTTAATTTCAACTGCATGCGAACCAATCGCGTTAGCTTCAAATCCAAGCGAAATACATGATGTAGTTTCAAATTAATGCGAAGTAGGAGGCATAGCTTCAAATGAATGCGAAAGAAATGATTTAGCTTCAAATCCTTGCGATATAAATGATATACCTTCAAATGCAGGCAAAACAAACGAGTTATCTTCTAATCCAGGCGAAACTCATGATTTAGCTTCAAATCAATGCGCATTTGATGTCAGCTTCAAATTCATGCGAAACAAACGATTTATCTTCAGATACTGGCGATGTAAGTGATATAGGATCAAATGCGGGCGAAAAGAACGAGTTATCTTCAAATCCATGCGAAACACATTATATAGGTTCAAAACGAAAGATTTAGCTTCAAATACTTGCGAATGTAAGTGATATAGCTCCAAATGCAGGCGAATCAAACGAGTTAGCCTCAAATCCATGAGCAACACATGATTCATCTTCAAATCAATGCGAAGTAGAAGGCTTAGCTTCAAAACGATGCGACATAAATGGTTTAGCTTCAAATATTTGTGATATACATGATTTAGCTGCAACTGTATGCGAAACAAACGAGTAAGATTCAACTCCAAGCGAAAAAATGATTTAGTCATAAATCACTGCGAAGTAGAAGGCTTGGCATCAAATCCAAGCGAAACACATGATTTATGTTCAAATCAATGCGAAGCAGCAGGCTTAGCTTCAAATCCATGCGAAACACATGATTTAGCTTCATATCCATGAGAAACACATGGTTTAACTTCATATTCTATGGAAACAGATGGTTTAGCTTCAGATACTTGTAAAAACATGATTTAGCTTCAACTGCATGCGAAACAATCGCGTTAGCTTCAAATGCAAGGGAAACGCATGATTTAGCTTCAAATCAATGCGAACTAGAAGGCGTAGCTTCAAATCCATGCGACACAAATGATTTAGCTTCGAATACATGCGATATAATTGATACAGCTTCAAATGCAGGCGAAACAAAACAGTTAGCTTCAAATCCAAGCGAAACACATGATTTAGTTTCAAATCAATGCGAAGTAGAAAGCGTAGCTCCAAATCTGTGCGAAACAAATGATTTAGCTTCAAATTCATGCGAAACAGATGATTTAACTTCAAATAGTTGCGATATAAATGATATAACTTCAAATGCAGGCAAAACAAACGAGTTAGCTTCAAATCCATGCGGAACACATGATTTAGCATCAAATCAATGCGAAACACATGGTTTTGCTTCATATACTTGTGATAAACATGATTTAGCTTCAACTGCATGCGAAACAAACGAGTTAGCATTAAAACCAAGCGAGACACATGATTTAGCTTCAAGTCAATGCGAAGTAGATGGCTTAGCTTCATATCCATGCGAAACAAATGACTTAGCTTCAAATACTTGCGAATATAAGTGATACAGCTTCAAATGCATGCGAAACAAACGAGTTAGCATCAAATCCATGCGAAACACATGATTTAGCTAAAACTCAATGCAAAGTAGAAGGCGTAGCTTCAAATCCATGCGGAACAAATGATTTAGCTTCAAATACTTGCGATATAAGTGATATAGATTCAACTGCAGGCGAAACAAACGAGGTAGATTGAAATCCATGCGAAACAAATGATATTTCTTCAAATACTTGCGAAACGAATGATTTTTCTTCAAATACTTGCGATACAAGTGAACTAGCTTCAAATGCAGGCGAAACAAACCAGGTAGCTTCAATTCCATGCGAAACAAATGATTTAGCTTCAAATACTTGCGATATAAACGATGTACCTTCAAATGTAGGCAAACCAAACGAGTTAGCTTCAAATCCATGCGGAACACATGATTTAGCTTCAAATCAATGCGAAGCACATGGTTTAGCTTCATATGCTTGCGAAACAAGTGGTTTAGCTACAGATACTTGTGATAAACATGATTTAGCTTCAACTGCATGCGAAACAAACGAGTTAGTTTAAAATCCAACAGAAACACACGATTTAGCTTCAAATCAATGCTAATTAGAAGGCTTAGCTTCAAATCGATGCCATACGAATGATTTAGCTTCAAATACCTGCGATAGATGTGATTTCGCTTCAAATGCAGGCGAAACAAACGAGTTAGCTTCAAGTCTATGCGAAAGACATGATTTAGCTTCAAATTCATGCGAAACACGTGGTTTAGCTTCATATTCTTGCGAAACAAATGGTTTAGATTCAGATACTTGTGATAAACATGATTTTGAATCAAATGCAGGCGAAACAAACGAGTTAGTTTCAAATCCATGCGAAACACATGATTTAGCTATAACTCAATGCAAAGTAGAAGGCGTAGCTTCAAATCCATGCGGAACAAATGATTTAGCTTCAAATACTTGCGATATAAGCGATATAGATTCAACTGCAGGCGAAACAAACGAGGTAGCTTCAAATCCATGCGAAACAAATGATATTTCTTCAAATACTTGCGAAACAAATGATTTAGCTTCAAATACTTGCGTTATAAATGATATAACATCAAATGCAGGCAAAACAAACGAGTTAGCTTCAGATCCATGCGGAACACAAGATTTAGCTTCAAATCAATGCGAAGCACATGGTTTAGCTTCTTATACTTGCGAAACAAGTGGTTTAGCTTCAGATACTTGTGATAAACATGATTTAGCTTCAACTGCATGCGAAACAAACGAGTTAGTTTAAAATCCAAGCGAAACACACGATTTAGCTTCAAATCCATGCGAAACACATGATTTAGCTTCAAATCACTGCGAAGTAGAAAGCTTAGCTTCAAATCCATGCGAATCAAATGATTTAGACTCAAATACTTGTGAGATGCATGATATAGCTTCAAATGCAGGCGAAAGAAACGAGTTAGCTTCAAATCCATGCGAAACACATGATTTAGTTTCAAATCAATGTGATGTAGAAGGCTTAGCTTCAAATCCATCCGAAACAAATGATTTATCTTCAAATACTTGCGATACAAGTGATCTAGCTTCAAATGCAGGCGAAACAAACCAGGTAGCTTCAATTCCATGCGAAACATATGATTTAGCTTAAAATTCATACGAAACAAATGATTTAGCTTCAAATACTTGCGATATAAACGATATACCTTCAAATGTAGGTAAAACAAACGAGTTAGCTTCAAATCCATGCGGAACACATGATTTAGCTTCAAATCAATGCGAAGCACATGGTTTAGCTTCATATGCTTGCGAAACAAGTGACTTAGCTTCAGATACTTGTGATAAACATGATTTAGCTTCAACTGCATGCGAAACAAACGAGTTAGTTTAAAATCCAAGAGAATCACACGATTTAGCTTCAAATCAATGCGAAGTAGAAGACTTAGCTTCAAATCGATGCCATACGAATGATATAGCTTCAAATACCTGCGATATAAACGATATACCTTCAAATCTAGGCAAACCAAACGAGTTAGCTTCAAATCCATGCGGAACACATGATTTAGCTTCAAATCAATGCGAAGCTCATGGTTTAGCTTCATATGCTTGCGAAACAAGTGGTTTAGCTACAGATACTTGTGATAAACATGATTTAGCTTCAACTGCATGCGAAACAAACGAGTTAGTTTAAAATCCAAAAGAAACACACGATTTAGCTTCAAATCAATGCTAATTAGAAGGCTTAGCTTCAAATCGATGCCATACGAATGATTTAGCTTCAAATACCTGCGATAGAAGTGATTTAGCTTCAAATGAAGGCGAAACAAACGAGTTAGCTTCAAGTCTATGCGATAGACATGATTTAGCGTCAAATTCATGCCAAACACGTGGTTTAGCTTCATATTCTTGCGAAACAAATGGTTTAGTTTCACATACTTGTGATAAACATGATTTAGCTTCAAATGCATGCGAAACAAACCAGGTAGCTTCAATTCCATGCAAAACACATGATTTAGCTTAAAATTCATGCGAAACAGATTATTTAGCTTCAAATACTTGCGACGTAAATGGTATAGCTTCAAATGCTGGCGAAACAAACCAGGTAGCTTCAATCCCATGCGAAACACATGATTTAGCTTAAAATTCATACGAAACAAATGATTTAGCTTCAAATACTTGCGTTATATATGATATAACATCTAATGCAGGCAAAACAAACGAGTTAGCTTCAGATCCATGCGGAACACAAGATTTATCTTCAAATCAATGCGAAGCACGTGGTTTAGCTTCATATACTTGCGAAACAAGTGGTTTAGCTTCAGATACTTGTGATAAACATGATTTAGCTTCAACTGCATGCGAAACAAACGAGTTAGTTTAAAATCCAAGCGAAACACACGATTTAGCTTCAAATCAATGCGAAGTAGAAGGCTTAGCTTCAAATCGATGCCATACGAATGATTAGCTTCAAATACCTGCGCTAGAAGTGATATAGCTTCAAATGCAGGCGAAACAAACCAGGTAGCTTCAAATCCATGCGAAACAGATGATTCAGCTTCAAATCAATGCGAAGTAGAACGCTTAGCTTCAAACCCGAACGAATCAAATGGTTCAGCTTCAAATACTTGTGATATACATGATTCCGCTGCAACTGCATGCGAAACAAACGAGTTACCTTCAAATCCATGCGAAACACATGATTTAACTTCAAATCAATGCGAAGTAGAAGGCTTAGCTTCAAATCTATACGAATCAAATGGTTTAGTTTCAAATAATTGTGATGTATATGATTTAGCTTCAACTGCAGGCGAAGCAAACGAGTTAGCTTCAAATCAATGCAAAACACATGATTTAGCTTCCAATCGATGCGAAGTAGAAGGCATAGCTTCAAATCCATGCGACACAAATGATTTAGCTTCAAATACCTGCGATATAAATGATTTAGCTTCAACTGCATGAGAAACAAACCAGTTAGCTTCATATCCATGCAAAACACATGATTTAGATTCCAATCAATGCGAAGTAGAAGACTTATCTTCAAATCCATGCGAAACGAAAGATTTAGCTTCAAATTCTTGTGAATATAAGTGATATAGCTTCAAATGCAGGCGAGAAAAACGAGTTAGCTTCAAATCCATGCGAAACAGATGATTCAGCTTCAAATCAATGCGAAGTAGAACGCTTAGCTTCAAACCCGAGCGAATCAAATGGTTCAGCTTCAAATACTTGCGATATAAATGATATAGCTTCAAATGCGGGCGAAACAAACGAGTTAGCTTCAAATCCAAGCGAAGCACGTGATTTACCTTCAAATTAATGCGAAGTAGAAGGCTTATCCTCAAAGCCATGCGACACAAATGATTTAGCTTCAAATGCTTGCGATACAATTGATATAGCTTCAAATGCATGCGAAATAAACGAGTTAGCTTCAAATCCAAGCGAAACACATGATTTAGTTCCAAATCAATGCGAAGTAGAAGGTTTAGCTTCAAATCCAAGCGAAACACATGATTTTCCTTCAAATTAATGCGAAGTAGAAGGCTTATTCTCAAAGCCATGCGACACAAATGATTTAGCTTCAAATACTTGCGATATAATTGATATAGCATCAAATGCAGGCGAAACAAACGAGTTAGCTTCAAATCTGTGTGAAACACATGATTTAGCTTCAAATCAATGCGAAGTAGGAGGCTTAGCTTCAAAGCCATGCGACACAAATGGTTTAGCTTCAAATACTTGCGATACAATTGATATAGCTTCAAATGCATGCGAAACAAACGAGTTAGCTTCAAATCCAAGCGAAACACATGATTTAGTTCCAAATCAAAGCGAAGTAGAAGGCTTAGCTTCAAATCCAAGCGAAACACATGATTTACCTTCAAATTAATGCGAAGTAGAAGGCTTATCCTCACAGCCATGCGACACAAATGATTCAGCTTCAAATACTTGCGATATAATTGATTTAGCTTCAAATGCAAGCGAAACAAACGAGATAGCTTCAATTCCATGCGACACAAATGATTTAGCTTCAAATACTTGCAATATAAATGATATAGCTTCAACTGCATGCGAAACAAACGAGTTAGCTTCAAATCCAAGCGAAACACATGATTTAGTTTCAAATCAATGCGAAGTAGAAGTCTTAGCTTAAAATCTATTCGAAACAAATGATTTACCTTCAAATAGTTTTGATATAAATGAAATAGCTTCAAATGCAGGCGAAACAAACGAGTTAGCTTCAAATCCAAGCGAAACACATGATTTAGTTTCAAATCAATGCGAAGTAGAAGGCTTAGCTTCAAATCCATGCGACACAAATGATTTAGCTTCAAATACTTGCGGTATAAGTGATATATCATCAAATGCAGGAGAAACAAACGAGTTAGCTTCAAATCCAAGCGAAACACATGATTTAGTTTCAAATCAATGCAAAGTAGAAGGCTTAGGTTCAAATCCATGCGAATCAAATGGTTTAGTCTCAAATACTTGTGATATGCATGATATAGATTCAAATGCAGGCGAAACAAACAAGTTAGCTCCAAATCCATGCGATACACTTGATTTAGGTTCAAATCCATGCAAAACACATGATAAAGCTTCAAATCAATGCGATATAGAAGGTATAGCTTCAAATCCATGCGAAACACATGATTTAGCTGCAAATCAATGCGATGTAGAGGGTTTAGCATCAAATCCATGCGACACAAGTAATTTAGCCTCAGATACTTGCGATATCAGTCACATAGCTTCAAATGCAGACGAAACAAACGAGTTAGCTTCAAATCCAAGCGTAATACATGATTTAACATCAAATCAATACTATGTAGATGGTTTAGCTTCAAATCCATGCGACACAAATGATTTAGCTTCAAATACTTGCGATATAAATGATATAGCTTCGAAAGCAGGCGAAACAAACGAGTTAGCTTTTAATCCATGCCATTTCATGATTTAGTTCCAAATCAATGCGAACTTGATGTCGAAGTTTCAAATCCATGGGAAACAAAAGATTTAGCTTCAGATACTTGCGATATAAGTGATATAGCATCAAATGCAGGCGAAACAAACGAATTAGCTTCAAATCCAAGCGAAACACATGATTTAGTTTCAAATCAATACGAAGTAGAAGGATTAGCTTCAAATCCATGCGACACAAATGATTTAGCTTCCAATACTTGTGATATACATGATATAGCTTCAAATGCAGGCGAAAGAAACGAGTTATCCTCAGATGCATGCGAAACACATGATTTAGGTTCACATCAATGCGAAGTAGAAGACTTAGGGTCATCCCCATACAAAACGAATGATTTAGCTTCAAATACTTGTGAAATACATGACCTAGCTTCAACTGCATGCGAAACAAACGAGATAGCTTCAATTCCATGCGACACAAATGATTTAGCTTCAAATACTTGCAATATAAATGATATAGCTTCAACAGCATGCGAAACAAACGAGTTAGCTTCAAATCCAAGCGAAACACATGATTTAGTTTCAAATCAATGCGAAGTATAAGTCTTAGCTTAAAATCTATTCGAAACAAATGATTTACCTTCAATAGTTTTGATATAAATGAAATAGCTTCAAATGCAGGCGAAACAAACGAGTTAGCTTCAAATCCAAGCGAAACACATGATTTAGTTCCAAATCAATGCGAAGTAGGAGGCTTATCCTCAAAGCCATGCGACACAAATGATTTAACTTCAAATACTTGCGATATAATTGATATAGCTTCAAATGCAGGCGAAATAAACGAGTTAGCCTCAAATCTATGTGAAACACATGAGTCAGCTTCTAATTCATGCGAAACACATGATTTAGCTTCATATTCTTGCGAAACAAATGGTTTAGATTCCGATAATTGTGATAAACATTATTTAGCTTCAAATGCAGGCGAAACACATAATTTAGATACAAACCAATGCGACGTAGAAGGCTTAGCTTCAAATCCATGCGAAACACATGATTTAGCATCAATTCCATGGGAGAAAAATGATTTAGATTCAAATTCATGCGTAAAATATGGTTTAGCTTCGATATTCTTGTGAAACAAACGGTTTTGCTTCTGATAATTGTGATAAACATGATTTAGCTTCAACTGCATACGAAACAAACGAGTTAGCTTCAAATTCAAGGGAAACTCATGATTTAGATTCAAATTAATGCGAAGTAGAAGGCTTATCCTCAAAGCCATGCGACACAAATGGTTTAGCTTCAAATACTTGCGATACAATTGATATAGCTTCAAATGCATGCGAAACACATGATTTAGTTCCAAATCAATGCGAAGTAGAAGGCTTAGCTTCAAATCCATGCGACACAAATGATTTAGCTTCAAATACTTGCGATAGAAGTGATATAGCTTCAATGCATGCGAAACAAACGAGTTAGCTTCAAATCCAAGCAAAACACATGATTTAGTTCCAAATCAATGCGAAGTAGAAGGTTTAGCTTCAAATCCAAGCGAAACACATGATTTTCCTTCAAATTAATGCGAAGTAGAAGGCTTATTCTCAAAACCATGCGACACAAATGATTTAGCTTCAAATACTTGCGATATAATTGATATAGCATCAAATGCAGGCGAAACAAACGAGTTAGCTTCAAATCTGTGCGAAACACATGATTTAGCTCCGAATCAATGCGAAGTAGGAGGCTTAGCTTCAAAGCCATGCGACACAAATGGTTTAGCTTCAAATACTTGCGATACAATTGATATAGCTTCAAATGCATGCGAAACAAACGAGTTAGCTTCAAATCCAAGCGAAACACATGATTTAGTTCCAAATCAATGCGAAGTAGAAGGCTTAGCTTCAAACCAAAGCGAAACACATGATTTACCTTCAAATTAATGCGAAGTAGAAGGCTTATCCTCAAAGCCATGCGACACAAATAATTCAGGTTCAAATACTTGCGATATAATTGATTTAGCTTCAAATGCAAGCGAAACAAACGAGTTAGATTCAAATCCAAGCAAAACAGATGATTTAGTTTCAAATCAATGCGAAGTAGAAGGCTTAGCTTCAAATCCATGCGACACAAATGATTTAGCTTCAAATACTTGCGATAGAAGTGATATAGCTTCAATGCAGGCGAAACAAACGAGTTAGCTTCAAAGCCATGCAACACAAATGATTTAGCTTCATATACTTGCGATATAAATGATATATCTTCAAATGCAGGCGAAACAAACGAGTTAGCTTCAAATCCAAGCGAAACACATGGTTTAGTTTCAAATCAATGCGAAGTAGGAGGCTTATCCTCAAAGCCAAGCGACGCAAATGATTTAGCTTCAAATACTTGCGATATAACTGATATAGCTTCAAATGCAGGCGAAATGAACGAGTTAGCTTCAAATCTGTGCGAAACACATGATTTAGCTTCAAATCCATGCGAACCACGTGATTTAGTTTCAAATCAATGTGAAGTAGAAGGCTTAGCTTCAAATCCATGCGAAACACATGATTTAGTTTCAAATCAATGCGAAGCAGAAGGCTTAGCTTCAAATCCATGCGAAACAAATGATTTAGTTTCACATACTTGCGATATAAATGATATAGCTTCAAATGCAGGCGAAACAAACGAGTTAGCTTCAAATCCAAGCGAAGCACGTGATTTACCTTCAAATTAATGCGAAGTAGAAGGCTTATCCTCAAAGCCATGCGACGCAAATGATTTAGCTTCAAATACTTGCGATATAACTGATATAGCTTCAAATGCAGGCGAAATAAACGAGTTAGCTTCAAATCTGTGCGAAACACATGATTTCGTTCCAAATCAATGCGAAGTAGAAGGTTTAGCTTCAAATCCATGCGAAACACATGATTTTCCTTCAAATTAATGCGAAGTAGAAGGCTTATTCTCAAAGCCATGCGACACAAATGATTTAGCTTCAAATACTTCCGATACAATTGATATAGCTTCAAATGCATGCGAAACAAACGAGTTAGCTTCAAATCCAAGCGAAACACATGATTTAGTTTCAAATCAATGCGAAGTAGAAGTCTTAGCTTAAAATCTATTCGAAACAAATGATTTACCTTCAAATAGTTTTGATATAAATGAAATAGCTTCAAATGCAGGCGAAACAAACGAGTTAGCTTCAAATCCAAGCGAAACACATGATTTAGTTTCAAATCAATGCGAAGTAGAAGGCTTAGCTTCAAATCCATGCGACACAAATGATTTAGCATCAAATACTTGCGGTATAAGTGATATATCATCAAATGCAGGAGAAACAAACGAGTTAGCTTCAAATCCATGCGAAACACTTGATTTAGCTTCAAATCCAAGCGAAACACATGATTTAGCTTCAAATAAACGCGATGTAGAAAGTTTGGCTTCAAAATCCGTGCGAAACGAATGATTTCGCATAAAAAACTTGCGATATAAATGATATAGCTCCAAATGCAAGCGACATAAACGAGTTAGCTTCAAATCTATGCGAAAAACATGATTTAACTTCAAATTCATGCGAAACACATGGTTTAGCTTCATAATCTTGCGAAACAAATGGTTTAGCTTCAGATACTTTTGGTAAACGTGATTTAGCTTCAACTGCATGCGAAACAATCGCGTTAGCTTCAAATTCATGCGAAACACATGATTTAGCTTCAAATCAATGCGAAGTAGAAGTCTTAGCTACAAAGCCATGCGACACAAATGACTTAGCTTCAAATACTTGCGATATATTTGATATAGCTTCAAATGCAGGCGAAACAAACGCTTTAGCTTCAAATCCATGCGGAACACATGATTTAGCTCTAAATTCATGCAAAACAGATGGTTTATATTCATATTCTTGCGAAACAAATGGTTTAGATTCAGATACTTGTGATAAACATGATTTAGCTTCAACTACATGCGAACAAGCGAGATAGCTTCAAATTCATGCGAAACGCATGATTACGCTTTAAATTATTCCGATACACATAAGTTCGCTTACAATTCATGCGAAATGTATGATTTAGCTTCAAGCGCATTCGAAACACATGATTTCGCTTGAACTTCATGCGGAACGCATTATTTAGCTTCAAACTATTCCAATACGCATGATTTTGCTCATAATTCATCCGAAATACATGATTTAGCTTCAAATTCATGCGAAACACTCGATTTAGCTTCAAATTCATGCGAAAAAACATGATTTAGCTTCAACTTCATGCGCAGTAGAAGATTTAGCTTCAAATCCGTGGCAGACAAACGATATAGCTTAATATTCTTGCGATTAAAGGTTTTAACTTCGAATGTGTGCGAAACAAACGAGTTAGCTCCAAATTCATGCGAAACACGTGATTTAGTTTTAAATTCATGCGAAACACATGATTTAGCTTCAAATTCATGCGAAACAAACGAGTTAGCTAGAAATCCATTCGGAACACATGATTTTGCTTCAAATAAATGCGAAGAAACAGGCTCTAGCTTCAAGTCCAAGCGAAACGGATGATTTAGTTCAAATACTTGCGAATATAAGTGATATAGATTCAAATGGAGGCCAAACAAACGAGTTAGCTTCCAATCCATGCGAAACACATGATTTAACTTCAAATCAATGCGAAGTTGTAGGATTAGCTTCAAATCCATTCGAAACAGATGATTTACCTTAAATAGTTGTGATATAAATGAAATAGCTTCAAATGCAGGCGAAAGAAACGAGTTATCTTCAGATGCATGCGAAACACATGATTTAGGTTCAAATCAATGCGAATAAGAGAAGACTTAGTTTCATCCCCATACAAAACGAATGATTTAGCTTCAAATACTTGCAAATATAAGGGACACAGCTTCAAATGCATGCGAAACAAACGAGTTAGCTTCAAATCCAGACGAAACACATGGTTTAGTTTCAAATCAATGCGAAGTAGGAGGCTTATCCTCAAAGCCATGCGACACAAATGATTTAGCTTCAAATACTTGCGATATAACTGATATAGCTTAAAATGCAGGCGAAATAAACGAGTTAGCTTCAAATCTGTGCGAAACACATGATTTAGCTTCAAATCCATGCGAACCACATGATTTAGTTTCAAATCAATGCGAAGCAGAAGGCTTAGCTTCAAATCCATGCGAAACAAATGGTTTAGTTTCACGTACTTGCGATATAAATGATATAGCTTCAAATGCGAGCGAAACAAACGAGTTAGCTTCAAATCCAAGCGAAGCACGTGATTTACCTTCAAATTAATGCGAAGTAGAAGGCTTATCCTCAAAGCCATGCGACACAAATGATTTAGCTTCAAATGCTTGCGATACAATTGATATAGCTTCAAATGCATGCGAAATAAACGAGTTAGCTTCGAATCCAAGCGAAACACATGATTTAGTTCCAAATCAATGCGAAGTAGAAGGTTTAGCTTCAAATCCAAGCGAAACACATGATTTTCCTTCAAATTAATGCGAAGTAGAAGGCTTATTCTCAAAGCCATGCGACACAAATGATTTAGCCTCAAATACTTGCGATATAATTGATATAGCATCAAATGCAGGCGAAACAAACGAGTTAGCTTCAAATCTGTGTGAAACACATGATTTAGCTTCAAATCAATGCGAAGTAGGAGGCTTAGCTTCAAAGCCATGCGACACAAATGGTTTAGCTTCAAATACTTGCGATACAATTGATATAGCTTCAAATGCATGCGAAACAAACGAGTTAGCTTCAAATCCAAGCGAAACACATGATTTAGTTCCAAATCAAAGCGAAGTAGAAGGCTTAGCTTCAAATCCAAGCGAAACACATGATTTACCTTCAAATTAATGCGAAGTAGAAGGCTAATCCTCACAGCCATGCGACACAAATGATTCAGCTTCAAATACTTGCGATATAATTGATTTAGCTTCAAATGCAAGCGAAACAAACGAGATAGCTTCAATTCCATGCGACACAAATGATTTAGCTTCAAATACTTGCAATATAAATGATATAGCTTCAACTGCATGCGAAACAAACGAGTTAGCTTCAAATCCAAGCGAAACACATGATTTAGTTTCAAATCAATGCGAAGTAGAAGTCTTAGCTTAAAATCTATTCGAAACAAATGATTTACCTTCAAATAGTTTTGATATAAATGAAATAGCTTCAAATGCAGGCGAAACAAACGAGTTAGCTTCAAATCCAAGCGAAACACATGATTTAGTTTCAAATCAATGCGAAGTAGAAGGCTTAGCTTCAAATCCATGCGACACAAATGATTTAGCTTCAAATACTTGCGGTATAAGTGATATATCATCAAATGCAGGAGAAACAAACGAGTTAGCTTCAAATCCATGCGAAACACTTGATTTAGCTTCAAATCCAAGCGAAACACATGATTTAGCTTCAAATAAACGCGATGTAGAAAGTTTGGCTTCAAAATCCGTGCGAAACGAATGATTTCGCATAAAAAACTTGCGATATAAATGATATAGCTCCAAATGCAGGCGACATAAACGAGTTAGCTTCAAATCTATGCGAAAAACATGATTTAACTTCAAATTCATGCGAAACACATGGTTTAGCTTCATAATCTTGCGAAACAAATGGTTTAGCTTCAGATACTTTTGGTAAACGTGATTTAGCTTCAACTGCATGCGAAACAATCGCGTTAGCTTCAAATTCATGCGAATCACATGATTTAGCTTCAAATCAATGCGAAGTAGAAGTCTTAGCTACAAAGCCATGCGACACAAATGACTTAGCTTCAAATACTTGCGATATATTTGATATAGCTTCAAATGCAGGCGAAACTAACGCTTTAGCTTCAAATCCATGCGGAACACATGATTTAGCTCTAAATTCATGCAAAACAGATGGTTTATCTTCATATTCTTGCGAAACAAATGGTTTAGATTCAGATACTTGTGATAAACATGATTTAGCTTCAACTACATGCGAACAAGCGAGATAGCTTCAAATTCATGCGGAACGCATGATTACGCTTTAAATTATTCCGATACACATAAGTTCGCTTACAATTCATGCGAAATGTATGATTTAGCTTCAAGCGCATTCGAAACACATGATTTCGCTTGAACTTCATGCGGAATGCATTATTTAGCTTCAACCTATTCCAATACGCATGATTTTGCTCATAATTCATCCGAAATACATGATTTAGCTTCAAATTCATGCGAAACACTTGATTTAGCTTCAAATTCATGCGAGAAAACATGATTTAGCTTCAACTTCATGCGCAGTAGAAGATTTAGCTTCAAATCCGTGGCAGACAAACGATATAGCTTAATATTCTTGCGATTAAAGGTTTTAACTTCGAATGTGTGCGAAACAAACGAGTTAGCTCCAAATTCATGCGAAACACGTGATTTAGGTTTAAATTCATGCGAAACACATGATTTAGCTTCAAATTCATGCGAAACAAACGAGTTAGCTAGAAATCCATTCGGAACACATGATTTTGCTTCAAATAAATGCGAAGTAACAGGCTCTAGCTTCAAGTCCAAGCGAAACGGATGATTTAGCTTCAAATACTTGCGAATATAAGTGATATAGATTCAAATGGAGGCCAAACAAACGAGTTAGCTTCCAATCCATGCGAAACACATGATTTAACTTCAAATCAATGCGAAGTTGTAGGATTAGCTTCAAATCCATTCGAAACAAATGATTTACCTTAAATAGTTGTGATATAAATGAAATAGCTTCAAATGCAGGCGAAAGAAACGAGTTATCTTCAGATGCATGCGAAACACATGATTTAGGTTCAAATCAATGCGAATAAGGGAAGACTTTTCATCCCCATACAAAACGAATGATTTAGCTTCAAATACTTGCAAATATAAGGGACACAGCTTCAAATGCATGCGAAACAAACGAGTTACCTTCAAATCCAAGGGAAACACATGATTTAAATTCAAATCAATGCGAAGTAAAAGGCTTAGCTTCAAACCCATGCGAAACAAATGGTTTACCTACAATCATTTGTGATATACATGATTTAGCTTCAACTGCATGCGAAACAAACGAGTTAGCTTCAAATCCAAGCGAAACACATGATTTAGTTTCAAATCAATGCGAAGTAGAAGGCTTAGCTTCAAATCCATGCGACACAAATGATTTAGCTTCAAATTCTTGCGGTATAAGTGATATATCATCAAATGCAGGAGAAACAAACGAGTTAGCTTCAAATCCATGCGAAACACTTGATTTAGCTTCAAATCAATGCGAAGTAGAAGTCTTAGCTTAAAATCTATTCGAAACAAATGATTTACCTTCAAATAGTTTTGATATAAATGAAATAGCTTCAAATGCAGGCGAAACAAACGAGTTAGCTTCAAATCTTTGCGAAAAACATGATTTAACTTCAAATTCATGCGAAACACATGGTTTAGCTTCATAATCTTGCGAAACAAATGGTTTAGCTTCAGATACTTTTGGTAAACGTGATTTAGCTTCAACTGCATGCGAAACAATCGCGTTAGCTTCAAATTCATGCGAAACACATGATTTAGCTTCAAATCAATGCGAAGTAGAAGTCTTAGCTACAAAGCCATGCGACACAAATGACTTAGCTTCAAATACTTGCGATATATTTGATATAGCTTCAAATGCAGGCGAAACAAACGCTTTAGCTTCAAATCCATGCGGAACACATGATTTAGCTCTAAATTCGTGCAAAACAGATGGTTTATCTTCATATTCTTGCGAAACAAATGGTTTAGATTCAGATACTTGTGATAAACATGATTTAGCTTCAACTACATGCGAACAAGAGAGATAGCTTCAAATTCATGCGGAACGCATGATTACGCTTTAAATTATTCCGATACACATAAGTTCGCTTACAATTCATGCGAAATGTATGATTTAGCTTCAAGCGCATTCGAAACACATGATTTCGCTTGAACTTCATGCGGAATGCATTATTTAGCTTCAACCTATTCCAATACGCATGATTTTGCTCGAAATTCATCCGAAATACATGATTTAGCTTCAAATTCATGCGAAACACTTGATTTAGCTTCAAATTCATGCGAGAAAACATGATTTAGCTTCAACTTCATGCGCAGTAGAAGATTTAGCTTCAAATCCGTGGCAGACAAACGATATAGCTTAATATTCTTGCGATTAAAGGTTTTAACTTCGAATGTGTGCGAAACAAACGAGTTAGCTCCAAATTCATGCGAAACACGTGATTTAGGTTTAAATTCATGCGAAACACATGATTTAGCTTCAAATTCATGCGAAACAAACGAGTTAGCTAGAAATCCATTCGGAACACATGATTTTGCTTCAAATAAATGCGAAGTAACAGGCTCTAGCTTCAAGTCCAAGCGAAACGGATGATATAGCTTCAAATACTTGCGAATATAAGTGATATAGATTCAAATGGAGGCCAAACAAACGAGTTAGCTTCCAATCCATGCGAAACACATGATTTAACTTCAAATCAATGCGAAGTTGTAGGATTAGCTTCAAATCCATTCGAAACAAATGATTTACCTTAAATAGTTGTGATATAAATGAAATAGCTTCAAATGCAGGCGAAAGAAACGAGTTATCTTCAGATGCATGCGAAACACATGATTTAGGTTCAAATCAATGCGAATAAGAGAAGACTTAGTTTCATCCCCATACAAAACGAATGATTTAGCTTCAAATACTTGCAAATATAAGGGACACAGCTTCAAATGCATGCGAAACAAACGAGTTACCTTCAAATCCAAGGGAAACACATGATTTAAATTCAAATCAATGCGAAGTAAAAGGCTTAGCTTCAAACCCATGCGAAACAAATGGTTTACCTACAATCATTTGTGATATACATGATTTAGCTGCAACTGCATGCGAAACAAACGAGTTAGCATCAAATCAATACGAAACACATGATTTAGCACCAAATCAATGCGAAGTAGAAGGCTTAGCTTCAAATCCATGCGGAACAAAAGGTTTAGCTTCAAATACTTGTGATATACATGATTTAGTTTCAACTCCATGCGAAACAAACGTGTTGGCTTCAAATCCAAGCCTTCCACACGAGTTAGCTTCAATTCAATGCAAAGTAGAAGGCTTAGGTTCAAATCCATGCGAATCAAATGGTTTAGTCTCAAATACTTGTGATATGCATGATATAGATTCAAATGCAGGCGAAACAAACAAGTTAGCTCCAAATCCATGCGATACACTTGATTTAGGTTCAAATCCATGCAAAACACATGATAAAGCTTCAAATCAATGCGATATAGAAGGTATAGCTTCAAATCCATGCGAAACACATGATTTAGCTGCAAATCAATGCGATGTAGAGGGTTTAGCATCAAATCCATGCGACACAAGTAATTTAGCCTCAGATACTTGCGATATCAGTCACATAGCTTCAAATGCAGACGAAACAAACGAGTGAGCTTCAAATCCAAGCGTAATACATGATTTAACATCAAATCAATACTATGTAGATGGTTTAGCTTCAAATCCATGCGACACAAATGATTTAGCTTCAAATACTTGCGATATAAATGATATAGCTTCGAAAGCAGGCGAAACAAACGAGTTAGCTTTTAATCCATGCCATTTCATGATTTAGTTCCAAATCAATGCGAACTTGATGTCGAAGTTTCAAATCCATGGGAAACAAAAGATTTAGCTTCAGATACTTGCGATATAAGTGATATAGCATCAAATGCAGGCGAAACAAACGAATTAGGTTCAAATCCAAGCGAAACACATGATTTAGTTTCAAATCAATACGAAGTAGAAGGATTAGCTTCAAATCCATGCGACACAAATGATTTAGCTTCCAATACTTGTGATATACATGATATAGCTTCA